>NC_025998.2:61974573-62166538 GCF_000442705.2 Elaeis guineensis
GGAATAAAAGATTTGGCTGTCGTCACAGTTCTCCATGAAGGATTTGGGAGAAGCTTCCTACATCCTAGGGATGAGGATCTATAGGGATAGATCTAAAAGGTTGCTTGGCTTATCCCAGTCCACGTACATTGATACTATGTTGAAGAGGTTCAGCATGGAGAATTTCAAGAAAGGCTATCTATCGATAGGCCATGGAATTTCTCTCTCGAAGAGGGATTGTCCGACAACACCTCAATAGAGAGAGCATATGGATAGAATTTCATATGCTTCGACAGTAGGATCTATCATGTACGCCATGATATATACACGACCAGATGTGGCATACTCACTAGGGATAGTGAGTAGATACCAATCTGATCCAGGAGAGAATCACTGGATGGTTGTTAAAACCATCCTGAAGTATTTAAGAAATTCTAAGGACCAGTGGCTTGTTTATGGTGAATCAGACTTGAGACTTATAGGATTTACAGACTCTAGTTTTTAGTCTGATCACGATGACAGCAAGAGTGTGTCGGGATTTATTTTTACTCTTAATGGTGGGGCTGTCTGCTAGAAAAATTCCAAGCAGCACACAGTGGCTGATTCAGTTTGCGAGGCGGAGTATGTCGCTGCATCAGATGCTGCCAAAGAAGCAGTGTGGCTGAGGAAATTCATCATCGAGCTCGGAGTAGCACCCTCCCTTGTTGGTCCAGTTCTGCTCTATTATGATAGCTCTGGAACCATTGCTCAGGCGAAGGAACCAAAGGCACACCAGCGGATGAAGCATATTCTGTGCCGCTACCATCTCATCCGAAAAATCATGGATCGAGGTGACGTCGACCTTCAGAAGGTCGATGGAAAGGAGAACCTGGCCGACCCATTCACTAAAGCCATTGCGGTGAAGGAGTTCGACGACTTCAAGTCGAAGATGGGTATTAGATACTGCATCGATTGGCTTTAGACCAAGTGGAAGATTGCTGAGAATAGTATCCCAAAGCCAATCGTCAGTCTGTTGATGGTTGTGCTCTTTGTTATATTAGTATATAAATCATAAATAAATAAAAGTTATTTTGATATTTTTCATCACAAATTGTCATCTTCTAATGAACTCCTGTGTTGTGGTGAAGTCCTTAGGACTATTTAGACTCGACAAAGGAGGATTTGTCGTTTAATCCTTAAACTTGTTCGCGATCAAATGATACATTGTTACCAAGGATAACAATGTTTATCGAGCATAGGTCGTTGTGTGCCATATAGGTTGGTTGTCCTCTTAACCAAGGAGTGTGGAGACACTGGTATGGCATACAAGTGAGATGTAAGGGTACATCTACACTGAATATGACCGACTCTAAAGCTTTTTCTGCTGTCAAAATTTGCTCCGATGGGATACGGGTATAACTATCCCTCCGACCTGAGACCGCACAGTGACTTATAAGCAACTCACTGCACTTAGGCACTGGACTACCTGAATTTCTAATTTAGTGATGGAAGGCTGCTGGGTGTAGTCAAGTACTTGACTTGTCGGTGCGTGTGTTAAGATGGGATTGACCACTCCAGTTTAGGAGCTATGTACAGTTGTATTTTAATTTAGCAAAATCTTGGTCAGTGTAGTCCTAGTGAGGAGTCACAGGACTGTTTGAGTTGAACACGACTCGGATGATCTAATCAGGGTTGACAGTTTAACCCTGAGTCATCCTAAACACAGGGATCAAAAGGGATGAATTATATAGTAACCATATTCATGTAGGTTCTGAGTGTTTCGATTGCGACTATTCAACCTATCCGGACGTCGGGTACCATAGCTAGATGGTCACTTTGATTAGTATAGAAATTGGTTCCTATGCTACCGACTTAGGTTCGAACCTGCAGGGTCACACACATTAGAGGTTCCTATCTGATCTGATGGCTGATGAAGAGTCTTAATATTCGTGGACTATGAGTCCTACATGTCTGAGACTCTGTGATCGAGAATCAAGATTCTCTGATCACGAGTCTCACACATTTTGAGTACCGGGGGTCAAGAGTCCCACTGGTTTGGGACTCTTCGATCAAGGTTTCATATTGATGGACTTTGATACCCGATTGCCCATCGAATTTAGACTCAATATTTATGAGAGATTTAATTAGTAATTTAATCACTAATTAACTCAATTTGATTGAGTAATTATTTTTGGATCAAGTTCAATTGAATTGGATTCAGTTGGGTTTGACCCGATTAGGTTAAGTGTTGACCTAATCGTCGAGATGATTTGGTCCCTGATTTGATCAAGGGTTGGGCTTAGTCAATTCTTGATTTGATTAAGATTTTATTGAGCCTAATTAAGCCTAATTAAGTTGGGTTTAACTTAGTCTAATTGTGCTTAACCTATTTTGATTATGTTGGTTCAATTTGGATGAAACCATCTTTTGAATTTAACTCCCTGTGCCACCTCACATATCTGTGCCCATTTGAATTCACGAGAAGAAACATCTCATGAATTTTTCCTCACACAAATGCCTTCCCATGTCCCACTTTTGTGCACCATATGGGTGGATAAGGATGATTGGTTGGTCATTCAAATTCAAAAAAAAAATTGAATTTGAATGAGCAACCAATCCTTATGCCATATCCTTATCTTGTTTAGCACCCCATATTTTGCATGAGAAAATGTTTCTCCTGAAAACACTCCATGCACAAATGAAGCCATGCCCCTTCTCTTCTCATGCCCAAGTGGATAGGGATGAGTTGGTTTGCATTTGAATTCAAACTTGATTTGAATTCAAATGTGTAACCACTTGTCTTTATCCTCTCACGCGGATAAGACATGTTTTGAACTATTTTAAAAGAGATACGGAGGTGGGACGTGCGTAGAAAAATTTTAAGAGAGAAAGTGGGGCATGAGGAATTCTTGTGCATGGTGGGAAGTCTAAAACTTTCGAGAGAAAAAGAAAGAAAAGAAAGAAAATTGGGCACAGGGTTTTCAGTTTGTTCCCTAGGGTTTAGCCTGGGATTTGGGAAGTGAGCTAGTGAGCTACGAGTGTCGTGAGCTCACCAAATTCAAGGGAGAGCATCTTCTACCTCTCAAGCATGTTTTCTGACAATCCAAAGCATCCATGGAATCGACAAACATCGATCGAAGGAGTTCGATCAGCATCAGCCGTCAAAAGGGCTCTACAACGAGCTAGCACTCATGAGGAGCCGATCAGATCGGGAGCCTCGTGTGGATGATCCGCAGAGGCTAGACACCTTGTGTCGCTGTGTTATGACGATCAGAGCCTCCCGATGGTGATCAGATTATGGAGATCGACTATCCGCATAAAGGTATTGTGTTCTGAACACATTACAGTAAAGTGTTTGCTGTTCAAATTCGAATTTCAAATTTAAATGCATGCATGCTGTATATCATATTTAAATCCTAGTGTAGGGTAAATATATGTTAATTAATTAGATTAATTAATATTTTTCACTATAAAATCATAATTTTAAAAAAGTTTTAAAATTATCATTTTACCCCTATACTGAATTTCGCTACAACGACATCTGATGCTGCAAAGGAAGCAATTTGGTTGAGAAAGTTTATATGCAAACTTGAAGTGGTTCCCTCAGTTAAAGGTCTAGTTTTACTATATTGTAATAGCATTGGTGCCATCGCTCAAGCCAAAAAACCCAAGCCTCATCAAAGGACCAAACATATTCTACGTCGCTATCACCTAGTCTGTGAGATCATCAATCGAGGTGACGTCGAGCCACTGAAGATTGATGGAAAGAAAAACTTGACTGACCCCTTCACTAAAGCTCTCAGGATCAAAGAGTTTGATGACCATAAGTGGAAGATGGGTATTAGATACTGTCCTGATTGACTTTGGTCCAAGTGAGAGTTGTTAAAAAATGTATCCTAAAGCCAATTATCTATTTGTAGATGATTGAGCTCTTTGTAATATGTATATAAAATATTAATGAATAAAAGTTATTTTTTGATAAGTTCATCATAAAAGTGCATCTTTCTTTGAACTCTTGTATTATGATGAAGTCCTTAGAATGATAATAAAATTGATAAAAGAAGATTTATCAAATAGTTCTTAAACTTATTCACGATCAAATGACACATTATTAATTAGGATAATAACGTTTATTGAGTATAGGTCATTGTGTGCTATATGGGTTAGTTATCCTCTTAACTAAGGAGTATAGAGATATTGATATAGCATACAAGTAAGATATAGGAGTATATCATCATTGAACAGTGACTCACCTATGGAGTACTCTACTGTCAAGAGCAACTCGTGAAGGATATGGACATAAGTATCCCTCCAACTTGAGATCATCATGGTAACTTGCAAGCAACTCACTATACTTGTTGGAACTTATATGGTGCTCCCAAGACTCAGGAGACCAAGGCTAAGACCAAGGTCTAAAGTCCTTAAGGTGGTCATGGGGTTTCTAAGGCTAGTTTGGGCCCTAAGATGAAAGGCTGTCAGCTTTTCGGATCTTGAGGTTCAGATGTTTTGGATCTTGAGGGGCTAACTTATATTTGGTTAAGAATGAGTCTAAGATTATACGATTGGGTTAACTCATAGGTGTACATGGGCTTAGGTGAGCACAATCTTATATTGAGTTAGCCATGGGAGTTTTTGGATTGGATCATATTGACCCTGTATATAAAGATACACTGTATTCTGACTCGATGAAGTGAATGAATACTAAACCATTTTCTTCTTAACTTTTTCTCTCTTATCTTATTTGTTGGAAAATGTGTCCCAAAAAGCCAATCGTCAAGCTATTGACGGTTGAGCAACCAAGTATTGTAATTGATTTGTTAATAAATAAAATATATTTGGCATTTTCATCATAAGCTTTCATCTTCTAATGAACTCCGTTGTTATGATGAAGTCCTTAGGACTATTTAGATTCGATAAAGAGAGGATTTATCGATTAGTCCTTAAAACTGTTCACGACCAAATGATAGGCTGTTAATAAGGACGACAGCTTCTATCGAGCATAGGTCGCTGTAGGCCATATGGGTTGGTTGTCCTCTTAACCAAGGAGTGTGGAGACACTGGTATGGCAAACAGGTGAGATGTACTGGTACATCATCATTAAATGTGACCAACTCCAGAGCATTTTGCTGTCGAGAATATCTCTGATGGGATATAGGTATAAGTATCCCTTAGAATTGAGATCGCCTCAGTGACTTGCAAGCAACTCACTGTGCTTTGGTACCGGACTAACTAAATTTCTAATTCAGGGATGGAAGGCTTCTGGGCACAGTCAAGTACTTACGAAGTCAGAGTGTGATCAAGATGGGATTGACCACTCCAAGAGTTGGAGAAGAATGAGTCGCTGTATTTCAATTTAGCAAAATCTTGGCCAGGGTAATCCATTAGATGGATTTGATATTTTGAAATACAATGTGGACAACCTGATCAGAGTTGATAGTTGAACTCTGGGATATCCTATGATCATTTTGGTCAAAGGGATGAATTATATGAAAACTATATCTGCATGGGTTCTAAGGATGTTGTTCTACACATTCGACCTATCCGATCGTCGGGTACCATTGCTAGATGGTCACTTTGATTGGTATAAGAATTTATTCCTATGCTACTGGCTTAGGTTCGGACCTATGAGATCACATACATTAGAGTTCATGATCCAATCGGATGGTTGATCAATGATTAAGAATCGTTCTAGGGTTAAATGATCAATACGATTGACATTTAACCCAGTGCAAGTGTTGCAGGAGGATCAATTAGCAATTCGATTGCTAATTGGCTTAATTTGATTAAGCCAATGGGTTGAGATTAAGTCTAATTAAATATAATTTAATTAGATTTAGTTTGGGTTTGATTGGATCAAGTCTAATTGGTTTATTGGATAAGCCAAGTGCAAGAAAAAACTAGTCCTAGTTCAACTAGGACTTGGGTCAATCTAATTTCTAATTTGATTAGAAAATTAAATCAGATTTAAATCTAATTTAATCTGATTAAATTAGGTTCTTAATTGGGTTAAGACCTATTTTAATTAGGTTGATCTAATTTTAGTTTGATTTGGTTTGAGAAACCAAGTTAAAACAAGTCATGAGATAGAATCCTAGTAAGACTAGGATTCCACCTTGCGCCACATAAGCCTTCCCCACGCCCTCTCTCTTATTCAATGCCAATCTCCACTTATTTTGTGTGACAAAAGCTCTCTCCCATGTCTCTCCCACGTTCACAAAATGTTTCCTCTCTTCTTTCTTACATGGAAGGTGATTTGGATCAAATCAAAAAGGAATAAGTTTGGATTTCGAATTCTATGAGATAGAATTTTAGAAATCCAAAACTCTTTCAATTTTGCACCGAATTTATCCAAATTTTTTTTGGAATTTTTATAGCTTTTAAGGTACACATTGTGCACCTTTTTTTAGTAATCCATGCATGAAAATATGGAGGAGGTGCTCAAGAGTTGGGCGCCCCTTAACTTGCCATGTTTGGATAAGCCTTGACTAGGTATTTGACCTAGACAAGGACTCTATCATATCTCTCTATATAAGATGAGTTTCTTTATAAAATTTTTGAATAAGATAGAGACTTGAGAGAGCTTTGGGAAAACCAAAAATTAGAGAGAAAGACCTTTGGGTCGTGGAGATATAAAAGATACAAGTTAGGGTGTCTAGAGAGAGAAACGAGAAGAAGAAGAGGGTCTTCTTCTAGGGTTGTTTGTTTTCATATCTTTCCTCCCTCCATCTTGAGTTTCCTGAGAGTGTCTCAGATATGAAACTTTTTCTTCTACTTTTTATCTTTGGAAGAGTCCAAATCAAGAAGGAGGCATCTGATCAACCATCAAAAAAGGATCAGCGCAGTACTAGCATACTGTGCTGATTTCCTGAAGCAAGACTTCTGATCGAGATTCATGGGCTCGTGTGGATGACTCCTAGAGGCCGGATGTGTGTGTGGCTTGCAACATCATCCTTAAGCCCAGATCAGCAAGGTTAGAATGTATAACTTGCAAGGTAATAGATCTGATCTATTATTTAATATATACATTAGATGTAGTATAGAAACATGTTGATATGATCAACATGTAGTTCATGCTATATTTATATATTTTAATTTTTGATTTAATACTATGTAATAATCATGTAATATGATCTTAGATCTAATAATTTTCTAATTTTAAAAAATAAATTTTGATTTATTTTAGTCTTCCGCTGTATGATCTTGAAAAAGTTTCAAGATCTAACCATGAAACCCTAGATCTGGTTCTAACAATTGGTATCAGAGCCTAGGTTCTTTATTACATGATTATTTATACATGCTTAGATTTTTTTTTAGATTAGATCTAATTTATAATCTAATTATTAAATTTAAAATTAAAATTTTAGATCAATCACAAACTGCAAGGTTGTCCTGCTGTAAAGTTTACCCCTTACAGTGCAAAGGTTGTCCTAGTTTGTGTAGATCTATCTTTAATCATAAATTTGTTAGATATGATCTAGATTAAATTTATAATTTATTATATTTAAAAGATATTTAAATCTGAAATAAAATCTCTTTGTTAATAATTTTTGTGCAAAAAAATTGTTTAAAGTTGAAATTGTTTCAATTACACGAACCTGTTTAGATTAGATCTAAAGTAGTTTCATGTTTATTTCACTTGTATCTTGATTATGAATCAAACATGCAAAATGGTTGGTAGAATCATATTGCAAAATTATTTTACAAATATGAAAATTATTTTTTGAAAAGCCAAACCCAACCCTCAGACCAAAACTTAATTAAGAATTAAGAAGTTATTTGATTAGGTTCTAGGATTGTGAATTGAAGAACCTAAGACACAAACCATAACACATTGGGTTAATGGGTTAGTGAAAATTAGGTCCATTAATTGGGTTAGACCTATGGTTAGATTGAAGATGGACTTAATTAGAGAATTGACTAAATCTAATCAATTATTGTCTTAGATTAGGTCAAGGATTCCTTAGATCAATTACAATAGTTGTAGTTGGTCACGTCCATGTCTTTAACGAGAACCAAATGGACTTGATTCTTGGCTAAGCGATCTAGCACGAACTGTTAGGTTGATCTAATCGAAACTAATTAAACCAGTTGGTGTCTAAGGTAAACCAGATCGGTGGTTTTTAATTGAGAGCCCGCTTACCTGGCCATTTCTGATGGTGTCTAAGGCAAGCTTTGGCAGACCCTCCCACTGATCGAACTTACCTGGCCTCTTGGTAAAATTATGTTTTGATCGGATCACTTGACTATTCGAGTTGACCAATGTCAGCTAGGTAAATCAGTGTGACTGATTTAGGTGCTCTTAGACCAATCCTTTTAATGGTCTCCCTTAAGCTGACATGGTGAAGCCAGTGGGAAGATCATGATAAGCTGGTTCATCTGACCTTATCCTTTATATTATTTAAATCCTCTAAAATTATTAGGTCCTTAAAATGATAAAGTTATGGAGATAACTGAGTCATAGCCTCCCATTAAGGTGTTTGATAATGAGTCCATTAACTCAATAATCATTGCAGACCCAAAGGCCTGGTGCTTGTTGACTAATGGAATTATCACTCATCATATGATGACTTAGAAGTGTCTCTCTAATGGTGGTTAGGTGAGCCAACCAAAGTTGGGCTTAATCATTCGTTGGTTAGATACACCAAGTATGATCATGATAATGGTTGGACCTAACTGGATCCTTACAGTGGAGGCCAAAGCCTACTGATTAGGTTTCTGGGGCAAAATTAAAATTACTAGAAATTGTTTAGAGAAACAATTGGTTATGAACCTATCCTTAGATGTACATGGGTTGGCCAACCAAAGTTGGGCTTGTGTGCAGTCTAAGTGGATTCTAGTACCCACTAAGGAATTAGGGTAATTCTTCGAATTGGAGGTAGAGGCTATCAATTCGAATAAAATAGTGGGAGAAACCTTTTGATTAAAGTCCAAATCTTTATGTTTAATGAATCAATTACTAATTAGGTTATGGTTCTCCTTTGTGCAAATATGGCCACTTCCCTATTACTCCGATCATTGTTGGACAATGATAAGTTGGTGGGACCCAACTTCGGTAGCTGGTACCAAAAGTTGAAGATAGTCCTGGAGCATTAACGGATCCTATATGTGATAATGGATCCTGCACCTGAGGAGCCAGCTGCCAATGCACGTGGAACAGTTAGAGACACTTACCAAAAGTGACTCTGTGACCGGACCACGGTGCGCTGTATCATGCTGGCTACCATGAGCGATGAGTTCAGTCGCAGATTCAAGATGGCTCAGTCAAAGGACATGCTTCAAGTATTGGAGGATGCCTTTGGCACACCCGATGACGTAGAGAGGCACAAGACTAGTTGTGCCATCTTCAACGCCAAAATGCGGGATGGTGCCTCTGTCACTGATCATGTATTGTACATGATCGAGTTGATGGAACGATTGAGCAAGCTCGGCTTTCCCTTGCATGAGCAGCTTGGGAAAGATGCAATACTGAACTCACTGCCCAAGTCTTATCTCCCATTCCTCACTCATTATAGAATGACAAAGCCTGAAGTAAACTACCATGGGTTACTGGGGTTGCTTCAGAACTTTGAGAAGGATCACTAACTTCACAAGGAGTCGGTGAACTCAGTGGGAGGTTCGTCTTCTGATTCTCGACCCTTTGAGAAAGGAAGAAGAATAAGAAGAAGAAAGTGAAGAAGGTGCAAGTTCAGGCTGGGACATCTGTGCAGAGCCAGACCAAAAAGATCAAGCCCGATAAGAGTCTATTCTACTGGCAAGCACCCTAGATTAGATAGTATGTCAGATATCTACTTCTGGCACTGTAGGCTAGGTTATATAAATAAGAACAGAATAAACAGGTTGACTCAAGAGAAAATCCTTGAAGTCAGTGATTATGAATCACTTCCAACCTGTGAGTCCTATCTTCTTGGTAAAATGACCAAGTCACCTTTTACTGGAAAAGGTGAGAGAGCTACTGAGCTCTTGGGCCTAGTACATACTGATGTATGTGGGCCCATGAGCATCAGTGCTAGAAGTGGATATTTTTACTTCATAACTTTCACGGATGACCTATCCCGATATGGATATGTCTATCTGATGAAACATAAGTCGGATTCATTTGAAATGTTCAAACGATTCCGAAGTGAACTAGAAAAATAAACTGGGAAGAGTATTAAAACTCTTCGATCTGATCGAGGAGGGGAATACCTTTCTAGTGAGTTTCTTACATATCTAGGAGAGAATGAGATTCTCTCCCAATGGACTCCTCCAAGAACACCACAGCATAATGGTGTGTCTGAAAGGAGGAACCGGACTCTGTTAGACATGGTCTGATCCATGATGGGTTTTGCTAGCCTGCCGATATCCTTCTGGGGATATGTACTCGAATTGGCCTATTATCTGTTAAATAGGGTTTCAAGTAAGTCTATAATTAAGACTCCATATGAGATATGGACGGGACGTAAGCCAGTACTTTCATACCTTAGGGTCTGGGGGTGCTTGGCCTATGTCAAACAATTAGTCACAGACAAACTTGGACCTAGGTCTGACAAATGCTCATTCATAGGGTAACCCAAAGAGACAAAAGGATATTTTTTCTACCATGCTGATGAACAAAAGGTGTTCGTCAGCCTTAAGATAGTCTTTTTAGAAAAGGAGTTCCTTGGTGAAGGAACTGTTGCCTCTAAGGTTGAACTTGATGAAGTTCAACAGGTAGAAGGACCGACACCAATAGCTGAACCTGAGTCGGATATGATTAGATCAGATCCGAAGCCCAATATACCTATACCATTAAGGTGATCCGGTAGAGTACCGCGTCAGCCGGAAAGATACTATGGTTTCTTGGTCTGGGATGGTGATCCCATCGAACTTGATGAGAATAATGAGGATCCGATCACCTATATGGATGCAATGCAGAGACCTGATTCCGAGAAATAGCTTGAAGCCATGAAATCTGAAATGGAGTCTATGAAGGTCAATGATGTATGGACATTGGTTGACCCACCTGAAGGGGTTAAACCCATTGGGTGTAAATGGGTCTTCAAAAGGAAGAGGGGCGCAGATGGAAAGGTGGAGACCTATAAAGCCCGTCTGGTCACCAAGGGATATCGTCAATGTTATGGTATTGACTATGACGAGATGTTTTCCCCTGTGACAATGCTCAAATCCATTCGGATAATGCTTGCAATAGCTGCCCATCTGGATTATGAGATCTGGCAGATGGATGTAAAGACAGCTTTCCTGAATGGAGAGCTGACAGAAGAGGTGTATATGATACAACTTGAGGGGTTTACATCCACAGATGAGTCCAAGGTGTGCAAGCTTCAGAGATCTATTTATGGATTGAAGCAAGCTTCTCGGAGTTGGAACATGCATTTTGATAAGGTGATCAAAATGTATGGCTTCATTAAGAATGGAGAAGAGCCCTGCATCTATAAATGGGCAAATGGTCCAGTTGTGATATTCTTTGTCTTGTACGTGGATGATATTCTTTTAATCGGGAATGACATCCCCGTACTACAGAGAATAAAAGTTTTGTTGTCATCACAGTTCTCCATGAAGGACTTGGGTGAAGCATCCTACATCCTAGGGATGAAGATCTATAGGGATAGATCTAAAAGGATGCTTGGGTTATCCTAGTCCATGTACATAGACACTGTGCTAAAGAAGTTCAGCATGGAGAATTCCAAGAAGGGCTATCTACCGATAGGCCAAGGAATTTCTCTCTAAGAAGGATTGTCCGACAACTCCTGAAGAGAGAGAGCGTATGAGTAGAGTCCCATATGCTTCAGCCATGGGATCTATCATGTACGCCGTGATATGTACAAGATCAGATGTGGCATACTCACTAGGAGTAGTGAGTAGATACCAATCTGATCCTGGAGAAAATCACTAAAAAGTGGTTAAAGCCATCCTTAAGTATTTGAGAAATATTAAGGATCAATGGTTGGTTTATGGCGAGTCAGATCTGAAACTTGTGGGGTTCACAGACTCTAGCTTTCAATCTGACCATGATGACAGCAGGAGCGTGTCGGATTATATCTTTACTCTGAATGATGGAGTCATCTGCTGGAAGAGTTCCAAGCAGCATACTGTGGCGGACTTTGTTTGTGAAGCAGAGTACATCGCAGCATCGGATGCCACGAAAGAAGCTGTGGCTGAGAAAATTCATCAACGAGCTCAGAGTAGCACCCTCCCTCGATGGTCCAGTCCTACTTTACTGCGACAGCACTGGTGCCATAGCGCAGGCGAAGGAATCCAAAGCACATCAGCGGATGAAGCACATCTTGCACCGCTTCCACCTGGTCTGAGAGATCGTGGATCGAGGTGACATCGACCTTCAAAAGATCGACGGAAAGGAGAACCTGGCTGACCCCTTCACTAAAGCCCTGGCGATAAAGGAGTTCGACAACTACAAGTCGAAGATGGGTATTAGATACTGTGCCAAGTGGCTTTAGGACAAGTAGGAGTTGTTGGGAAATGTGTTCCAAAAAGTCAATCGTCAAGCTGTTGACGGTTGAGCAACCAAGTATTGTAATTGATTTGTTAATAAATAAAATATATTTGACATCTTCATCATAAGCTTTCATCTTCTAATAAACTCCGTTGTTATGATGAAGTCCTTAGGACTATTTATATTCGATAAAGAGAGGATTTATCGATTAGTCCTTAAAACTGTTCACGACCAAATGATAGGCTGTTAATAAGGACGACAGTTTCTATCGAGCATAGGTCGCTGTAAGCCATATGGGTTGGTTGTCCTCTTAACCAAGGAGTATGGAGACACTGGTATGGCATACAGGTGAGATGTACTGGTATATCATCATTAAACGTGACCAACTTTAGAGCATTCTGCTATCGAGAATGTCTCTGATGGAATATAGGTATAAGTGTCCCTTAGACTTGAGATCGCCTCAGTGACTTGCAAGCAACTCACTGTGCTTTGGTACTAGACTAACTGAATTTTTAATTCAGAGAAGGAAGGCTTCTGGGCACAGTCAAGTACTTGTGAAGTCAGAGTGTGATCAAGATGGGATTGATCACTCCAAGAGTTGGAGAAGAATGAGTCGTTGTATTTCAATTTAGCAAAACCTTGGCCAGGATAATCCATTAGATGGATTTGATATTTTGAAATACAATGTGGACAACCTGATCAGAGTTGACAATTGAACTCTGGGGTGTCCTATGATCATTTTGGTCAAGGGGATGAATTATATGAAAACTATATCCACATGGGTTCTAAGGATGTTGTTCTACACATTCGACCTATCCGATCGTTGGGTACCATTGCTAGATGGTCACTTCGATTGGTATAGAAATTTATTCCTGTACTATCGGCTTAGGTTTGGACCTATGAGGTCACACACATTAGAGTTCATGATCCGATCGGATGGTTGATCAATGATTAAGAATCGTTCTAGGGTTAAATGATCAATACGATTGACATTTAACCCAGTGCAAGTGTTGCAGGAGGATCGATTAGCAATTCGATTGCTAATTGGCTTAATTTGATTAAGCCAATGGACTGAGATTAAGTCTAATTAAATATAATTTAATTAGATTTAGTTTGGGCTTGATTGGATCAACTCCAATTGGTTTATTGGATAAGTCAAGTGCAAGGAAAAACTAGTCCTAGTTCAACTAGGACTTGGGTCAATCTAATTTCTAATTTGATTAGAAAATTAAATCAGATTTAAATCTAATTTAATCTGATTAAATTAGGTTATTAATTGGGTTAAGACCTATTTTAATTAGGTTGATCTAATTTTAGTTTGATTTGGTTTGAGAAACCAATTTAAAATAAGTCATGAGATAGAATCCTAGTAAAACTAGGATTCCACCTTGCGCCACATAAGCCTTCCCCACGCCCTCTCTCTTATTCAACGCCAATCTCCACTTATTTTGTGTGACAAAAGCCCTCTCCCAGGTCTCTCCCACATTCATAAAAGGTTTCCTCTCTTCTTTCTTACATGGAAGGTGATTTGAATCAAATCAAAAATGAATAAGTTTGGATTTCGAATTCTATGAGATAAAGTTTTAGAAATCCAAAACTCTTTCAATTTTGCACCGAATTTATCCAAATTTTTTTTGAAATTTTTATGGCTTTTAAGGTACACATTGTGCACCCTTTGCTAGTGATCCATGCATGAAAATATGGAGGAGGTTCTCAAGAGTTGGGCACCCCTTAACTTGCCATGTTTGGATAAGCCTTGACTAGGTATTTGACCTAGACAAGGACTCTATCATATCTCTCTATATAAGATGAGTTTCTTCATGAAATTTTTGGAGAAGATAGATATTTGAGATTACTTTGCTCTATCCAAAAATTAGGGAGAAAGATTTTTGGGTCGTAGAGATATAAAAGACACAAGTTAGGGTGTCTAGAGAGAGAAATGAGAAGAAGAAGAGGGTCTTCTTCTAGGGTTGTTTGTTTTCATATCTTTTCTCCCTCTATCTTGAGTTTCCTGAGAGCGTCTCAAATCTGAAACTTCTCCTTCTACTTTTCATCTTTGGAAGAGTCTAAATCAAGAAGAAGGAGGTACCTGATCAACCATCAAAGAAGGATCAGCGCAGTACTAGCATACTGTGCTGATTTCCTGAAGCAAGACTTCTGATCGAGATTCGTGGGCTCGTGTGGATGACTCCTAGAGGTCGAACATATGTATGGCTTGCAACATCATCCTTAAGCCCGGATCAGTGAGGTTAGAATGTCTAACTTGCAAGGTAATAGATCTGATCTATTGTTTAATACATACATTAGATGTAGTATGAAATATTTTGATATGATCAACATGTAGTTCATGCTGTATTTATATATTTTAATTTTTGATTTAATGCTATGTAATAATCATGTAATAGAATCTTAGATCTAGGGATTCTCTGATTTTAGAATATAAATTTTAATTTATTTTAGTCTTCCGCTGTATGATCTTGAAAAAGTTTCAAGATCTAACCCTGAAACCCTAGATCTGGTTCTTATATTATTTACATTCTAGTAGCAAGAAACCTTAGGGTTTCTTGGCCGTCAATCCCAAAAAGGAAAGAAAGGAGGCACTAGGGTTTCTAGCACCCTCCTTTGTGCAAGCTCCCTTTTGTGCACCCCCTCTTGGCTGCCCAAGAGGAGTTTTATACCTCCATCTTTTATTTTTTGGAGGCCTCATCAAGGGTGCTTCCAAATCTAAAAAGAAAAATTTTAGATCTAAAAGAGAAAGGGTTCGAATTGGAGGAAAAAAATCCTACTGATAGGATTTACAAGACTTCTGAATTTCTGAAGGCTATTTTTTGTGTTGCTATATTGCTGGCCTTCAAGGACCTCCATGATCTGGTCCTAGCTAATTTCTAACATCCACAATCTAAAAAAATTGCTTCAATAATTGGTATCAGAGCATGGGTTGTGTGGAGAAAGAAGGATACTCAAGAAGTTGAAAATATTTAGAGGTTGAAATTTTAGTAAAGATCCTGTCAAGGTATTTTCCAAATCTCTTGTAGTTCTGTTATATTTTTGATTGGGATCCAGTCATGAGAAGTAACATGAAGGTTGATTTTGAAATATTTGATGGAAAAGAAAACTTTTTCATGTGAAAAGTTTGGGTAGAAGATTTTTTGATTCAAGCAGATCTGGATCTGGCAATAGAGGAGAAGTTTGAAGGGATGATGGATCGTTGGTGGATGTCTTTAGGAAAGAAGGCTTGTTCTATGATTAGAGGATATTTGATGGATGTGGCAGTCTATTCAGTGTTAGAGGAGAGGATTTCAAAAGGTTTGTAGTCCAAGTTGCACACCATGTATATGAGAAAAAATATGTACACAAGTTGACGTTGAAGAAGAGACTGTACAGCCTTCAGATGCAGGAAGGTGGAGATATCTTGGGTCACATCCAAAAATTCGACTAGGTATGTAATGAGTTGTTAAATATTGGGATAAAGATGAAGGAGGAAGATAAGTCATTGCTACTGCTATGCTTGTGAAAGAATAAGTGCCCTACAAGCCAATCACAAGGGTGATGTGATGGGATTTATTCATATATTCTTCCAATTCATGTAATGATATTTATTTTGATATAAATAAAAATAAGATACTTTTGATTTATCATTTTAGTTGCATCTTTTCATATTAAGGATTATGATGAACCTCAAAGATTAGGATAATAGTTTTAGAGGACATGAATGAGTCATACCTGTGAGATTTAAAATCTTAATCTTAAATATTTCTGATCATAAGAACATTGAGTCGGAGATCAATGTTCGGAAAGACTAGCATATCCTTTGTATGCTCGATGGAGAGGATGGTTGATCTCACAAGCTACTTGTGTGGGAACACTAATACAAGGATGTGGATACTCATTAAGGAATGAGTTCACTAAATTAACCCACCGACAGAGAATATCTTATGGAGTCTTACATGCATGTCAAAAGATAACTCTCTAAGTGAGAGTTATGCAAGTAGTCCTTAAACCTGAGATCACTATGGAATCTTGTACAAATGAATTCATATTTTGGTTCACACTCAAACATAATATTAAATTATATATGGGGTGTTCTGAATATAGTGAAGTATGTATGAAGGTTGTGAGTAGATCAACAAAGAATTGATCACTCTTAATAAGAAAAGATGACATCCTATGTATTCTTATCTCTTGATAAACTCAAGAAGATTTTGGTCAAAGTAAATGAAAGTTAGATAAGGATTCTAATGCTTCATTAGAGTTATCATTGATTGATAAAGAATCAATAAGAATATCTGTTGAGTTTGACATGATTCCATACTCATAAACATATTCGGGAGGTAGGATGATCGAAGGATTGGATTGCACGATAACTTACCACTGAAGGGCATATTTGATTTTTTCATCAAATTTTATATCTTATGGATAGTCATGATACGTTGCTAGACATAAATCTTGACTTGTGGATTTGATCAAATTAAAGATTTTAATTTGATCACCAATTAGATAGGGTTCTAATTGCTGAACTTAGGTTAGCTTGTTTCAGACCTAAATCGATTAGAAAGATTCTAATCCAATTTAGTCAACTTATGTCTGGACCTACTACTAGTTAGATGAGAAACCTGATGGGTCACACACAAAAAAGACAAATCAAAGATCTAATTGGATTAGATTAAGTTTGCAGAATTAACATGCTAGCACATGTTGCCAACACTAGCTCCTAGAATCGAATCAGTTTCGATTTCAGATTTAATTTGAATAGAATTGAGTTAATTAAGCTCATGATTTTTTTGGGTTGGATTTAGGTTAGCCAAATGTTGGCACCTAATTGAATTTCTTTTATATGGTTTGGCCTAATTGGATTGGGTCAGCTTTGACTTGGCGTTATGGATAGATATGGACTAAAGAGTCCTTGTGGTTATGGACTCATAACCAAACATGCACGCCACACCTTTATCTAAAATTTTCCATGCCTAAAGAGAAGGATGGCACCTCCATATAGGCCCTTATATGATATATGGCACTGATCTATGGTGGAGAAAGGAGGGTGCTAAAACAATGCATTGTGACTCTTCATAAACATTGATGAAAAGTCCACGAAGACTCTTTCTGCTTTAAGACTCTTAGGTGCCACTTATATCAGATAATTTCTTGATTTTGAATCATTTAAGGGAAGAGTTTCCACATGTAAAATTCTAGAATTAATTTGATTAATGGATAGATGCTTATCACACCTTTTATTGGGCACGCATGTGAGAGGAATGAAATGCCGTATCTGATAAGAGAGTTTCATCTGTAGAAGGACTCTTATCAGATATGACTTTTTATTGATTTAGGATGTGGATAAACCTTTAAAAATCAATATGAGACTTGTGGAATGGATGGCATCAGTTGATATGCATCTCTATGCTAATTACAAATAGCATGGAGTCTTCGATGTTTTGGCATTCAGAAGCAATCTCTTCTTTCCTACATCCATCTCTATATTGTCCAATTTCTTTCTTCCTTCCCTTGTTAGGACAAGTCCAAATATAGTAAGAAAAAGTTTGATTTAGGATAAGGGCTTAGGAAGATAGTAAAGGAAGATAAAGGGATAAGAAAGGTAGAGAAAGACAAGTCAAGGGAGGAGGGTGTTTAGAAAAATACAAGAGTGTTGTGCTGCCCAAATTAGTAAAGAAAAGTCTAGAAAGATCTTGTGTCTTAATCCAGTATCTATGTGGGTCACCATTGGAGGGCAAATGCTTGGGCGCCTAGTGAAAGTTCTGTCGAAATTTTTTGGATTTAACGATACAGGTATTCTTCTATATCTTCTATAATGTCATGCATGTTTAGATATAAGATTGTTAATCACCAAGGAGGTCTTGAGTTAGGATTTGATAATTATGATTTCATTATGAAAAGTTACGAAATTCATACTTCCACTGTGCAATCATAATCCTATAGTGGTATCAGAGCCAACCTTGATTGATTCAATCATATGAGCATGTCTAAATATAGAATTATACATACATGTTGTATGCATATGATATACTGCATGTGCTATGCTATATCAATAATCTTGTTATGATTTAATTAATATATATTTCTTAGATCATGATCATGTAGTTGAATTTTTAAGGATGTGCTTGTGACCATTAAAGCCCTCATAAAAATTATATTGAGTCATAGTGATCAGAACCAGTAGCTAACCAATTCTTGAATCGATTATTAAATTGGTGTCTCGGTAAGTGTTAAAGATAGTTCTTTAATTTGTTCCGTTGACTGACCTGACTAACTTATTGGAGTCTAAAAAACTAATGGAGGAACCCCCACCTACTTACCTGGCCAATTGGGTTAGTCTAAATCTTGAATTTGGTTTGCTCAGTGTTCATTACACTACTAATGCCTTCTTTCATGTTAAGATGTTTATTATTTTAAAAACCATAGTAAGATTGTTGTGCTATCCACAAGACCTTTTATGGGGCTGATATGATAAAATCTTGGTGCATTATGAATGCTTATGGCATATTTTTGAATTATTATTGCTTTGTTGTCCTATCTACAACAGCAATATTAATTTTAAATATGGTTGTATGAAAATGAAGGGTCTGACTTAACTAAAATATTATAATTTATTGTGCTATCCATAAGACTATAAATATTTTAGAAGCAGTTTATGTTGAGAATATAATTTGATAGATTTTATTGGAATTTATTGTGCTATCCACAAGATTTTTTTGAGGAATAAAGATCTCAACCCCACTAAGAGATCGATTTAGGGTTTCTCGTCTATCATAGAGAGTGCTATGGTATATGATAAAATAGTAAGAGTAATAACTAGAATAAAAAGTCTTATCTAGTTATACATGTCACCATGATTCATCTGCTTATATGATTATTCTTAATTCTTGTAGATTAAAACTCTGCATTATGGCTACCTCACTCTCACTATGTTGCATCCTTGATGCAAATAAGCTGACTAATCCCAATTATGTGGACTGGCTGAGAAACTTGTGTATAGTGCTTATGCAAGAAAAGTTATCTTACATTCTAGATACACCTGACCCTGATCTAGTCAATGAAGATGCTTCAGAGGAGGAAAAGACCACATATAAGATGTAGCAAAATGACAGCATGATTGTCAAATGTATAATATTGGACTCTATGAGTAATGAATTATAGAGAAAATATGAGGATATGGATGCTTCTTCCATACTGCTCAATTTAAAAGAGCTATATGGAGAGTAGAGCCAAATTGCTAGATAGAAATTATCTAAGCAGTTGTTTCGGGCTCGGATGACTGAGGGTACTCCAATTCAAAACTATGTGCTAAAGATGATTGACTTGATTAGCAAATTAGGTCAATTAGGATTCACCATGGATGCAGAACTCAGTCAAGATCTAATCCTCTAGTCTCCCCCAGAATCCTTCTCCCAGTTTATGGTAAATTACCACATGAACAAACTAGACATTTCCCTGCCAGAGCTATTAAATATGTTAAAAATATCTAAAAATCATATAAAGGGAGAGAAAGGTCTACTTCTTATGGTGGATAAAAATAAATATAGTAGGAAGGGTTCAAAGAAAGAAAAGAAATTGAATCATATAAGAAGCACCTTCAAGAAGAAGAAGGCAAAGCATATCCCTGCAGATATGACATGTTATCACTGCAGCAAGAAGGGACATTGAAAAAGAAATTGCAAGAGTTTTTTTGCAAAAATGAAAAAAAATGCAAGTGTGGCACAAAAAGGTATGTATATGATCCATACTATATTTTCATTAAGTTCTTCAACAAATAACTCATGGATATTGGATATCGCATGTGGTTTTTATATTTGCAATTCATTACAAGAGTTATGGAGAATCAAAGGGCTGAAGAAAAATGGGTTCATGCTTTTCAGTGCCAGTGGAGAATCAATCTCCGCTGAAGCTGTGTGAACTTACCTACTGGAGCTACTGTTAAGAAAAACTCTAGAATTAGAAGAATGTTATTACATGATAAAGATTGTGAGAAATATCATATCTGCACCTCTTTTGATACAATGTGGATATGAAATAAAATTTATGGGCAATGGTTGCTCCGTATTTCATGCAAATGAATTTTTTGGTGATGGATATTTTGATAATGGTCTTCTAATTCTATTAATTAATGAAAATATTTTTCATATTCATGAAAATATAAAAAGAAAGAGAGAAGACATAAATATGTCATTTCTCTAGCATTGTCGCATTGGTCATATTGGTGAGTCAAGGATAAGCAAGTTATACAAAGAAAAATTCTTTGAACCATATGATTTTGAATCATATAGGACTTGTAAATCTTGTCTCATGGGGAAAATGACTAAGACTCCATTCTCTGGACTTGGAGAAAGGGCAAACAAGTTATTGGCCTTAGTACATTTAGATGTATATGGGCCTATAATAACTTTAGCCAGAGGAGGATATTCTCATTTCATAACTTTTATAGATGATTTATCAAGATATGGATATGTGTATCTCATGAAATATAAATCCAATACATTTGATAAGTTTAAGGAATATCAAAAGATGATCAGAAAATAAACTAGAAAAGGTATTAAAGTCCTTCGATCTGATCGAGGTGGCAAATATTTATCTAGTGAATTTATTGATCATTTTAAAGGATAAAAAATTCTCTTTGAATTGATACCTCCTTACACGTCACAATTAAATGGTATAGCAGAAAGAAAAAATCATACTCTTATAGAAATGGTATGGTCTATGTGTTGAGAAATATGTCCCAAAAGCCAATCATCAAGCTGTTGATGGTTGAGCAACCAAGTATTGTAATTAATTTGTTAATAAATAAAATATATTTGATATTTTCATCATAAGCTTTCATCTTCTAATGAACTCCGTTGTTATGATGAAGTCCTTAGGATTATTTAAGTTCGATAAAGAGAGGATTTATCGATTAGTCCTTAAAATTGTTCACGACCAAATGATAGGCTGTTAATAAGGACGACAGCTTCTATCGAGCATAGGTCACTGTAGGCCATGTGGGTTGGTTGTCCTCTTAACCAAGGAGTGTGGAGACACTGGTATGGCATACAGATGAGATATAAAGGTACATCATCATTGAACATGACCAACTCCAGAGCATTCTGCTGTTGAGAATGACTGATGGGATATAGGTATAAGTATCCCTTAGATCTGAGATCACCTTAGTGACTTGCAAGCAACTCACTGTGCTTTGGTACTAGATAACTGAATTTTTAATTTAGTGACGGAAGGCTACTGGGTATAGTCAAGTACTTGCAAAGTCAGAGTGTGATCGAGATGGGATTCACCACTCCAAGAGTTGGAGAAGAACGAGTCACTGTATTTCAATTTAGTAAAACCTTGGCCAGGGTAATCCATCAGATGGATTTGATATTTTGAAATATAATGTGGATAATCTGTCAGGATTGACAGTTAAACTCTGAGGTGTCTTATGATCATTTTGGTCAAGGAGATGAATTATATGGAAACTATATCCGCATGGGTTCTAAAGATATTGATCTATATATTCGACCTATCCGGTCATCGGGTACCATTGCTAGATGGTCACTTTGATTGGTATAAAAATTTATTTCTGTACTACCAGCTTAGGTTTGGACCTATGAGGTCACACACTTAAAGTTTATGATCCGATTGGATGGTTGATCAATGATTAAGAATCGTTCTAGGGTTAAATGATCAATACGATTAACATTTAACCTAGTACAAGTATTGCAGGAGGATCGATTAGCAATTTGATTGCTAATTGACTTAATTTGATTAAGCCAATGAGCTGAGATTAAGTCTAATTAAATATAATTTAATTAGATTTAGTTTGGACTTGATTGGATCAAGTCCAATTGGTTTATTGGATAAGCCAAGTGCAAGGAAAAAATTAGTCCTAGTTCAATTAGGACTTGGGTCAATCTAATTTTTAATTTGATTAAAAAATTAAATCAAATTTAAATATAATTTAATCTGATTAAATTAAGTTTTTAATTGGGTTAAGACCTATTTTAATTAGATTGATCTAATTTTGGTTTGATTTGATTTGAGAAACCAAATTAAAACAAGTCATAAGATAGAATCCTAGTAAGACTAGGATTCCACCTTGCGCCACATAAGCCCCCCCATGCCCTCTCTCTTATTCCATGCCAAACCCCTCTTATTTTGTGTGACAAAAGCCCTCTCCCAGGTCTTTCCCACATTCAAAAGGCTTCCTCTCTTCTTTCATACATGGAAAGTGGTTGTGGATCAAATCAAAGTAGGAATAAGTTTGAATTTCAAATTCTATGAGATAGAGTTTTAGAAATCCAAAACTCTTTTCTTTATGTACCAAATTTATCCAAATATTTTCTACAATTTTTGTGGCATTTAGATATATATTGTGCACCCTTTGCTGGTGGTCCATGGATGAAAATAAGGAGGAGGAGTCCAAGAGTTGGGCGCCCCTTATCTTGCCATGTTTGGATAAGCCTTGACTAGGTATTTGACCTAGACAAGGACTCTATCATATCTCTCTCTATAAAATGAGTTTCTTCATAAAAGTATTAAATAACATAGAGATTTGAGAGACCTTTGGGTCATCTAAAAATTAGAGAAGAAAACCTTTGGGTCGTGGAGATATAATAGATATAAGACAGGGTGTCTAGGAGAGAGTAAAGAGAACAAGAAGAGGGTCTTCTTCTAGGGTTGTTAGTTTCATCTCTTCCCTTCCTCCATCTTGAGTTTCTTGAGAGTGTATCAAATTTGAAACTCTTCCTCCTACTTCTCATTTTTGGAAGAGTCCAAATCAAAAAGAAGGAGGCACCTGATCAACCATCGAAGAAGGATCAGCGCAGTACTAGCATACTGTGCTGATTTTCTGGAGCAAGACTTCTGATCAAGATTCATGGGCTCGTGTGGATGACTCCTAGAGACCGGACATATGTGCAGCTCGCAACATCATCCTCAAGCCCGGATCAGCAAGGTTAGAATGTCTAACTTGCAAGGTAATAGATCTTATCTATTGTTTAATACATACATTAGATGTAGCATAGAAACATGTTGATATGATCAACATGTAGTTCATGCTCTATATATTTTAATTTTTGATTTAATGCTATGTAATAATTATATAATAAAATCATAGATCTAGAGATTCTGTAATTTTAGAAAATAAATTTTGATTTATTTTAGTCTTTCGCTGCCTGATCTTGAAAAAAGTTTCAAGATCTAACCCTGAAACTCTAGATCTAGTTCCTTCAATTGGTATCAGAGCCTAAGGTTGTTTATTATATGATTATTTATATATGTTTAGATTATTTTTTAGATTAGATCTAATTTATAATCTGATTATTAAATCTAAAATTAAAATTTTAGATCAATCACGAACTATAAGGTTGTCCTGCTGTAAGGTTTACCCCTTACAGTGTAAAGGTTGTCCTAGTTCGTGTAGATCTATCTTTAATCATAAATTTATTAGATATGATCTAGATTAAATTTATAATTTATTAGATTTAAATAATATTTAAATCTGAAATAAAATCTCTTTGTTAATAATTTTTGTGCAAAAAAAATTATTTAAAATTGAAATTATTTCAATTACATGAACCTGTTTAGATTAGATCTAAAGTAGTTTCATGTTTATTTTATTTGCATCTTGATTATGAATCAAATATGCAATATGGTTGGTAGAACCATATTATAAAATTATTTTGCAAACATGAAAATTATTTTTGAAAAGCTGAACCCAACCCTCAGCCCAAAACTTAATTAAGAATTAAGAAGTTGTTTGATTAGGTTCTAGGATTGTGAATTGAAGAACCTAAGACACAAACCATAACACATTGGGTTAATGGGTTAGTGGGAATTAGGTCCATTAATTAGGTTAGACCTATGGTTAATTAAAGATGGTCTTAATTAGAGAATTGACTAAATCTAATCAATTGTTGTCTTAGATTAGGTCAAGGATTTCTCTAGATCAATTACAATAGTTATAGTTGGTCAAGTCCATATCTTTAACGAGAACCAAATGGACTTGATTCTTGGCTAAGCGGTCTAGTACGAACTATTATGTTGATCTAATCGAAACTAATTAAACCAGTTGGTGTCTAAGGTAAACCAGACCGGTGGTTTTTAATTGGGAGCCCGCTTACCTGGCCATTTTTGATGGTGTCTAAGGCAAGCTTTGGCCGACCCTCCCATTGATCGAACTTACCTGGCCTCTTGGTGAAATTATGTTTTGATCGGATCACTTGACTATTCGAGCTGACCCATGTTAGCTAGGTAAATCAGTGTGACTGATTTAGGTGCTCCTAGACCAGTCCTTTTAATGGTCTCCCTTAAGCTGACTTGGTGAAGCCAGTGGGAGGATCATGATAAGCTGGTTCATCTGACCTCATCCTCTAAATCATTTAAATTTTTTAAAATTATTAGATCCTTAAAATGATAAAGTTATGGAGATAACTGAGTCATAGCCTCTCATTGAGGTGTTTGATAATGAGTCCATTAACTCAATAATCATTGCAGACCCAAAGGCCTGGTGCTTGTTGACTAATGGAATTATCACTCATCATATGACGACTTGGAAGTATCTCTCTAATGATGGTTAGGTGAGCCAACCAAAGTTGGACTGAATCATTCATTGGTTAGATGCACCAAGTATGGTCATGTTAATGGTTGGACCTAACCAGATCCTTACAGTGGAGGCCAAAGCCTACTGATTAGGTTTCTGGAGCAAAATTAAAATTACTAAAAATTATTTAGAGAAACAATTGATTATGAACCTACCCTTAGATGTACATGGGTTGGCCAACCAAAGTTGGGCTTGTGTGTAGTCTAACTAGATTCTAGTATCCACTAAGGAATTAGGATAATTCCTAGAATTGGAGGTAGAGGCTACCAATTCAAATAAAATAGTGAGAGAAATCTTTTGATTAAAGTCCAAATCTTTAGTTTTAATGAATCAATTACTAATTAGGTTATGATTTTTCTTGGAGCAGATATGGCCACTTTTCTATCGCTCCGATCATTGTTGGACAATGATAAGTTGGTGGGATCCAACTTCGGTAGCTGGTACTAAAAGTTGAAGATAGTCCTGGAGTATGAACGGATCCTATATGTGATAATGGATCTTGCACGTGAGGAGCCAGCTGCCAATGCACGTGGAACAGTTAGAGACACTTACCAGAAGTGGCTCAGTGACCGGACCACGGTGTGCTGTATCATGCTGACTGCCATGAGCAATGAGTTCAGTCGCAGATTCGAGATGGCTCATCCAAAGGACATGCTTCAAGTGTTGGAGGATGCCTTTGGCACACCCGATGATGTGGAGAGGCACAAGACTAGTTGTGCCATCTTCAATGCCAAAATGCGGGATGGTGCCTCTGTCACTGATCATGTATTGTACATGATCGAGCTAATGGAATGATTGAGCAAGCTCGGCTTTTCCTTGCATGAGCAGCTTGGAAAGGATGCAATACTAAACTCGCTGCCCAAGTCTTATCTCCCATTCCTCACTCATTATAGAATGACAAAGCATGAAGTGAACTATCACGGGTTACTGGGGTTGCTTCAGAACTTTGAGAAGGATCACCAACTTCACAAGGAGTCTGTGAACTTAGTGAGAGATTCATCTTCTGGTTCTTGACCCTTTGAGAATGGAAAGAAGAACAAGAACAAAAAAGTCAAGAAGGTGCAAGTTCAGGCTGGGACATCAGTGCAGGGCCAGATCAGAAAGATCAAGCCCGATAAGAGTCTATTCTACTGGCAAGCACCCTAGATTAGATAGTGTATCAGATATCTACTTATGGCACTGTTGGCTAGGTCATATAAATAAGAACAGAATAAACAGGTTGACTCAAGAGAGAATTCTTGAAGTCAATGATTGTGAATCACTATCATCCTGTGAGTCCTGTCTTCTTGGTAAAATGATCAAGTCACCTTTTATTGAAAAAAGTGAGAGAGCTACTGAGCTCTTGAGCCTAGTACATACTGATGTATACGGGCCCATGAGCACAAGTGCTAGAGATGGATATTTCTACTTCATAACTTTCATGGATGATCTATCCAAATATGGATATGTCTATCTGATGAAACACAAGTCGGATTCATTTGAAATGTTCAAACGATTCTGAAGTGAAGTAAAAAAATAAACTGAAATGAGTATTAAAACTCTTCGATCTGATTGAGGAGAGAAATATCTTTCTAGTGAGTTTCTCACATATCTAGGAGAGAATGAGATTCTCTCTCAATGGACTCCTCCAGGAACACCATAGCATATGTGTGTGTCTGAAAGGAAAAATCATATTCTGTTAGATATGGTCCGATCCATGATGGGTTTTGCCAGCTTATCGATATCCTTCTGGGGATATGCACTCAAATCGACCTGTTATCTATTAAATAGGGTTCCAAGTAAGTCTGTAATTAAGACTCCATATGAGATATGGACAAGGCGTAAGCTAGCACTTTTATACCTTAGGGTCTAGGGGTGCCCAGCTTATGTCAAATGATTAGTCACAGACAAACTTGGACCTAGGTCTGACAAATGCACATTCATTGGGTATCCCAAAGAGATCAAAGGATATTTTTTCTACCATGCTGATGAACAAAAGGTGTTCGTCAGCCTTAAGGTAATCTTTTTAGAAAAAGAGTTCTTTGGTGAAGGAACCATTACCTCTAAAGTTGAACTTGATGAAGTTCAACAGGTAGAAGGACTAACACCAATAGCTGAACTTGAATCGAATTTGATTAGATCAGATCCAGAGCACAATGTACCTACACCATTAAGGTGATCCGATAGAGTACCGCATCAGCCGGACAGATACGATGATTTCTTGATCCAAAATGGTAATCTCATTGAACTCGATGAGAACGATGAGGATTCGATCACCTATATGGATGCAATGCAGAGACTTGATTTTGAGAAATGGCTTGAAGCCATAAAATCCAAAATGGAGTCCATGAAGGTCAATGATGTATGGACATTGGTTGATCCACCTGAAGGGGTTAAACCCATTGGGTGTAAATGGGTGTTCAAAAGGAAAAGGGGCACAGACGGAATGATGGAGACCTATAAAGCCCATTTGGTTGCCAAGGGGTATCATCAATGTTATGGTATTGACTATGACGAGATATTTTTCCCTGTGGCAATGCTCAAATCCATTCAGATAATACTTGCAATAGCTGCCCATCTATGAGATCTGGCAAATGGATGTAAAGACAGCTTTCCTGAATGGAGAGCTGACCGAAGAGGTGTATATGATACAACCTGAGGGGTTTACATCTACATATGAGTCCAAGGTATGCAAGCTTTAGAGATCTATTTATAAATTGAAGCAAGCTTCTCGGAGTTGAAACATACATTTTGATAAGGTGATCAAAATGTATGGCTTCGTTAAGAATGAAGAAGAGACCTGCATCTATAAATGGGCAAATGGTTCAGTTGTGGTATTCTTTGTCTTGTATGTGGATGACATTCTCTTAATCGAGAATGACATCTCCGCACTACAGAAAATAAATGTTTGGTTGTCATCACAGTTCTCCATGAAGGACTTGGGTGAAGCATCCTATATCCTAGGGATGAAGATCTATAGGGATAGATCTAAAAAGATGCTTGGGTTATCCCAGTCCACGTACATAGACACTGTGCTAAAGAGGTTCAGCATGGAGAATTTCAAGAAGGGCTATCTACCGATAGGCCATGAAATTTTTCTCTCTAAGAAGGATTATCCGACAACTCCTGAAGAGAAAGAACGTATGAGTAGAGTCCCATATACTTCAATCGTGGGATCTATCATGTACGCCATGACATGTATAAGACCAGATGTGTCATACTCACTAGGAGTAGTGAGTAGATACCAATCTGATCCTGGATAAAATCACTGGAAAGTGGTTAAAGCCATCCTTAAGTATTTGAGAAATACTAAGGACCAATGGTTGGTTTATGGCGAGTCAGATCTGAAACTTGTGGGGTTCACAGACTCCAGCTTTCAGTCTGACCATGATGACAGCAGAAGCGTATCAGATTATATCTTTACTCTGAATGGTGGAGCCATCTGCTGGAAGAGTTTCAAGCAGCATATTGTGGCAGACTCTGTTTGTGAAGCGGAGTACATCACAGCATCGGATGCCGCGAAAGAAGCTGTGTGGCTGGAGAAATTCATCACCGAGCTCGGAGTAGCACCCTCCCTCGATGGTTCAGTTCTGCTCTACTGCGATAGCACTGGTGCCATAGCTCAGGTGAAGGAACCCAAAGCACACCAGCGGATGAAGCATATTTTGCACCGCTTCCATCAGATCTGAGAGATCGTGGATCGAGGTGACGTCGACCTTCAGACGATTGATGGAAAGGAGAACCCAGCCGACCCCTTCACTAAAGTTCTGGCAATAAAGGAGTTCGACGACCACAAGTCGAAGATGGGTATTAGATACTATGCCGAATGGCTTTAAGACAAGTGGGAGTTGTTGGAAAATATCTCAAAAGTCAATTGTCAAGCTGTTGACGATTAAGCAACCAAGTATTGTAATTGATTTGTTAATAAATAAAATATATTTGGTATTTTCATCATAAGCTTTCATCTTCTAATGAACTCTATTGTTATGATGAAGTCCTTAGGACTATTTAAGTTCGATAAAGAGAGGATTTATTGATTAGTCCTTAAAACTGTTCACGACCAAATGATAGGCTGTTAATAAGGATGAGAGCTTCTATCGAGCATAGATCGCTGTAGGCCATATGGGTTGGTTGTCCTCTTAACCAAAGAGTGTGGAGACACTGGTATGGCATACAGATGAGATGTAAGGGTACATCATCATTAAATGTGACCAACTCCAGAGCATTCTGCTGTCGAGAATGACTCTGATGGGATATAGGTATAAGTGTCCCTTAGACCTGAGATCACTTCAGTGACTTGCAAGCAACTCACTGTGCTTTGGTACTGGACTAACTGAATTTTTAATTTAGCGAAAGAAGGCTACTAGGCATAGTCAAGTACTTGTAAAGTCAGAGTGTGATCGAGATGGGATTGACCACTCCATGAGTTGGAGAAGAATGAGTCACTGTATTTCAATTTAGCAAAATCTTGGCTAGGGTAATCCATCAGATGGATTTGATATTTTGAAATACAATGTGGACAACCTGATAAGAGTTGACAGTTGAACTCTGAGGTGTCCTATGATCATTTTGGTCAAGGGGATGAATTATATGGAAACTATATCCGTATGGATTCTAAGGATGTTGTTCTACACATTTGATCTATCCGATCGTCAGGTACCATTGCTAGATGGTCACTTCGATTGATATAAAAATTTATTCCTATGCTACCAACTTAGATTTGGACCTATGAGGTCACACACATTAGAGTTCATGATCCGATCGGATGGTTGATCAATGATTAAGAATCGTTCTAGGGTTAAATGATCAATACGATTGACATTAAACTTAGTGCAAGTGTTGCAGGAGGATCGATTAGCAATTTGATTGCTAATTGGCTTAATTTGATTAAGCAAATAGACAGAGATTAAGTTTAATTAAATATAATTTAATTAGATTTAGTTTGGGTTTGATTGGACCAAGTCCAATTGATTTGTTGGATAAGCCAAGTGCAATGAAAAAACTAGTCCTAGTTCAATCAGGACTTGGGTCAACCTAATTTTTAATTTGATTAGAAAATTAAATTAAATTAAAATCTAATTTAATCTGATTAAATTAGATTCTTAATTGGGTTAAGACCTATTTTAATTAGGTTAATCTAATTTTGGTTTGATTTGATTTGAGAAACCAAATTAAAACAAGTCATAAGATAGAATCCTAGTAAGACTAGGATTCTACCTTGCACCACATAAGCCCCCCCATGCCCTCTATCTTATTCCACGCCAATCCCCTTTTATTTTGTGTGACAAAATCCCTCTCCCAGGTCTTTTCCATATTCAAAAGGCTTCCTATCTTCTTTCATACATGGAAAGTGGTTGTGGATCAAATCAAAGTAGGAATAAGTTTGAATTTCAAATTCTATGAGATAGAGTTTTAGAAATCTAAAACTCTTTCCTTTTTGCATCGAATTTTTCTAAATTTTTTTTGAAATTTTTGTGGCTTTTATGGCATATATTATGCACCCTTTGATGATGGCCCATACACAAAAATAAGGAGGAGGAGTCCAAGAGTTGGGCGCCCCTTATCTTGCCATGTTTGGATAAGCCTTGACTAGGTATTTGACCTAGACAAGGACTCTATCATATCTCTCTCAATAAAATGAGTTTCTTTATAAAATTTTTGAGAACTATAGAGATTTTAGAGACCTTTGGGGCATCCAAAAATTAAAAAAAAAAACCTTTGGGTCATGGAGATATAATAGACACAAGATAGGGTGTCTAGGAGAGAGTAAAGAGAAGAAGAAGAGGGTCTTTTCCTAGGGTTGTTAGTTTCATCTCTTCTCTTCCTCCATCTTGAGTTTCTTGAGAGTATCTCAGATCTAAAACTCCTCCTCCTACTTTTCATCTTTAGAAGAGTCCAAATCAAAAAGAAGGAGGCACCTAATCAACCATCGAAGAAGGATCAGCACAGTACTAGCATACTGTGCTGATTTCTTGGAGCTGGACTTCTGATCGAGATTCGTGGGCTCATGTGGATGACTCCTAGAGGCCGGATACGTATGCGGCTCACAACATCATCCTCAAGCCCGGATCTGCAAGGTTAGAATGTCTAACTTGCAAGGTAATAGATCTGATCTATTGTTTAATACATACATTAGATGTATTATAGAAACATGTTGATATGATCAACATGTAGTTCATGCTCTATATATTTTAATTTTTGATTTAATACTATATAATAATCATGTAATAAAATCTTAGATCTAGGGATTCTCTAATTTTAGAAAATAAATTTTAATTTATTTTAGTCTTTCGCTGCCTGATCTTGAAAAAATTTCAAGATTTAACCCTGAAACCTTAGATCTGGTTCCTTCACTATGATGTGCTATGCTGATCTTCCAATATCTTTCTAGTGATATGCCCTAGAAACAGCTACATATATTCTTAACAGAGTGCCTTCAAAATCAGTTCCTAGCACTCCATATAATTTATAGAATGGAAGGAAGCCCAGTCTTAAACATCTCAAAATATGGGGCTGTCCTGCTTATATTAAAAATACTTTTGGACATAAGTTAAGTACAAGATTGGACAAGTGTTTATTTGTAGGATACTAGAGGATATTATTTCTACCACCCTACTGAATAAAAGATAATTGTCAGTAGGCATAGCATATTCTTGAAAAAAAAATTCATCCAAGAAGGAGGTAGTGGGAGGAATATTGAACTCAAAGAAGTTCAAGACCTACAAAGTATTCCAGAATTACCAATGGAAGTTTTTCAACCAGAAGTACCTAGTAATGAGGTACATCCAAAATATACACCTCCTTTGTGAAGGTTAGATAGAGTGCATTATGCACCTTCAAGATATGGTTTCATCATAGAAAATGATAATAAAACTAGTATCTTTTAGGATGATAATCCATTGACTTATTTGAAAGCCGTCATGAGTAAGGATTCTGACAAGTAGCTCAATACTATGAAATCTAAGGTAGACTCAATATATTCCAACCAAGTATGGACACTGGTTGATGCACCTGAGGGTGTAACCCGAATAAGATGCAAGTGGATCTTCAAAAAGAAGATCAGAGCAGATGGCCAAATTGAAACCTACAAAGCTATGTTAGTGACAAAAGGTTTCAGACAAAAACAAGGGATTGATTATGATGAAATTTTTTCACGAATGGCTATGCTGAAGTCTATACAGATTTTACTTACTATAACTGCATACTATGATTACGAAATTTGATAGATAGATGTCAAGACTGCCTTCTTTAATGGTAATCTTGAGAAAGTGGTCTATATGACTCAACCAGAAAGTTTTTTCTCTAATGGGAGGCCAAACCAGGTATGCAAGCTTAAAAGATCTATTTATGGATTAAAATAGGCATCAAGGAGTTGGAACATCCTATTTGATATGATAGTCAAAGAGTTTGGCTTCATAAAAAATATGGATGAACCATGTATAAATAAAAAGCCTAGTGGGAGTGCCTTAGTCTTTTTAGTATTGTATGTCGATGACATATTATTAGTTAGGAAGGATATCCCAATGCTTCAGTCAGTTAAAACTTGGCTATCTAACAAACTTCCTATAAAAGATTTGGATGAAGCATCCAATATTTTGGGTATAAAGATCTATAGAGATAGATCTAAAAGGATGCTTGGCTTATCCCAATATAAGTACATTGACTTAATGTTGAAGAGATTCAACATGGAAGAAAGTAAAAGAGGTTATTTGCCCATAAGTCAAGGCATACATTTCTCTAAGACAATGTGTCCATAGGTACCAGAAGAAAGAGATAGAATGAATTCCATCCCTTATACTTCAGTAGTGGAATCTATTATGTATACCATGCTATGTACTAGGCCTGATGTAGCTTATGCATTAAGCATAGTCAATAGATATCAAGCTGATCCAGAAGAAGATTATTAGAAAGTTGTGAAAAATATTCTTAAGTATCTGAAAAGAACTAAAGATATTTTTCTAATATATGGAGAATCAGAATTAAAGCTAGAAGGATATACAGATTCTAGTTTTTTATCCAATTCAGATGATAGCAAGTCAATTTCAAGGTATGTGTTTACCTTGAATGGAGGATCAGTTAAGTTGAAAGAGTTTGAAGCAGCAGACAGTAGCTGACTCAACTGCTGAAGTAGAGTACATCACTGCTAGTAAAGCAACTAAGGAAGCTGTCTAGATGAAAAAATTTATCACAGAGTTAGGAGTTATTCTTGCGATTGAAAGACTAGTACCTCTTTATTGTGACAACATTGGTGTTATTTTCTAAGCTAAAAAACAAAGGTCTTATCATAGATCAAAGTATTGAAAAATGTAGGCTATTTCATGCATGTATTTCAAAATTTTTTTGAATAAATTACAGTGAAAAAAAAATAGATTAATTATATTAATCTAACATACATATGATCTAATCATCAAATTAACTTATTCTAAGATCTATGACATAATATGTTGCATATAAAATCTAAAATAATCATATGATAAAATCTGCATGCATTGATGTAAGCAGTAGATCAGATCTACACCCATTTGAGTTCAGAACTCGATACCTGAGCATGGATCGATGATCGTCGCTATTGAGAAACTTGGTGAAGAAGATCCTTGCTGGTTGCTTACAACCGCACATACATTCAGCCTCTATGAAAAGTCCACTCGAAGCTTCGATCTAATCGATCTTCTCAAGAGTGCTAGCTCGCACGAAGACCATCTTCTTGACTGATCTGGATCCTTTCTTCAAATCTTTGAAATATTTCTAGAGATTGAAGATGGACTACTAAAGGAGATGAAGAAGTGAAAAAAAGATGGAGAAGAAAATAATTTTTTTCTTATTTTTTTTTCTCTTCCCAAACCCTTAGGAATAAAACCCTAGAAATTAGGTTTTGCTCTAACCCAAGAGAAAGGACTCTCCTTCTCTTTTCTCACCATGAAACCACACCCAAGACCCCTCTCACCATGAAGGCCTCTTTCTCTTCTTTCATACATGCTCAAAATAAAAAATAAAACTCCTTTTATTGGCATGTAATGTGGTAGGGATGAAGAGTCCTAAGGATCTTGGACTCTATCAAGATGTGTTGCCCTTCCACAAATTCCACATCCCAAAATAAATATGGAATGTCCCCTTTCATAATTTTTCATGGTGAATCAGATCATTATCTAAATTCTCACATAAAAAATTCCCTCAAAAAGTCACACAAAAGAAGGAGGATAAAAGGGATGGTGTGTGGAGTGATTTGGATAAGAACAAACTCTTTTGATGAGGAATATTTTGAAATCCAATTTCAAAACCTTCCTTTTATCAAAACCAAATTAGATTTGGATGCGAGATAGAGAGGGAGAAGAACACTTTGGTGTGAAAACATCTCACACAAAATAATTTTGTGCATGAGGAAGAATGGCATGCAAAGTGGGAGATGCAAAGGAGGTATAATCCAATGCTATATGGACTTTTAATTTTCTTATTTGAATCCAAACAAAATCACATCTGGTTTATCCCAAATAAAATAGATAAAATTAAATCTAATTAGGTTTATAATTTTTTAAACAAATTTCAATAAAATTAAAAATTGATTGAACCAAAATCCTGATCCAATCATGGACAATTCTCCGTTAGCGATTAGATCATCTCATAGCCTAATCGGATCAAACCTAATTAAATCTAATTCAATTAGATTTTATTTAATCCTCTTTACTCAATTAAATTAAGTTAATCAGTAATTTAATTATTAATTAATTTTTTATTAATTTATTAATACTTGATAAATAAATTTATTGCAACTTTTGCATAAGATTAATCATCAATCAAATTGATGATTAAGCCCTTGAATGATTTTCAATCATTGATCAGCCACATGATCAATCAAAAATTTTTTTTGAGTGTGACCCCATAGATTCGAACTTAAACTGGTAGTATAGAAATAAATTTTTAAATCAATCGATGTAACCATCTAGCAATGGTAACCCGACGTCCGAATAGGTCAAATGATGGCAAAGCAACATTCAAGAACCTATTGGCATATGGTTACTATATAATTTATCTCTTTGATCCTAATGCTTGAGATGAAGAAAAACTACCTTTTTCTTGTAAGATCTTCCAGATTTCATCAAATCTAAGATGGAATAACTTTAAAAAAAATTATCCTACATTTATTTTAGATCTAAATCTCTAGATCTAATTTTATTATTTGATATTAATTCTAAAATAAATCTAAAAGCATGAGGAAATATGAAATACCTCAAGGGTAACTGATTACCCTATAGATGATCGCAGCAAGCCTGAGGTTCTGATTTAGCCACGCAATTGCCTGGCCTCTATCAATATCCACTCAAGTAGGATCTGGATCATCTTCTCCTCGCAAATCTCTACTCCAAAAATCAGAACTGAATCTGATTAGGAAGATCTTCAAAAGTCTTTCTGAAGTTGAAGCAGCAGCTTGTCGAAGAACTCCTGCAGCCTTCCTGTTCAAGGCATCACCACACCTTGATCTTGCACCAGATGGATGCCCAACTCTTTGGGCGTGAAGAGGGGAGGGAGGAATTCAGATGAGATATGGAGAAGAGGAAAGGGGGTGACATATTTGATGGGTTTGGTGCAATCACATAAAACCCTAGGTGCAGATAGGATTTATATAGACCCTGCTGCACTGCGCAGTGCCACATCATTCGATCAATCAGAAAACTCTATTTAATCCAAAAAAATTTTGATTGGTAGAGTGATGTCATTTGATCACATTAGATAAGAACCCCCCCATCTCTACTATGTTGGCACCAACATTGGATAAAGCACAAGGGAGATGGCGCCCAAGAGTTTATGTTGATCAAGACTCCTCTTGATCATTATCCACTTGGGATGCCCTCTTTATCCAATTGGGCTCACACCATAATTTGATTATGGTAGCTAATTTGATGCTGATTTGGCATGTGGACACTCCACAAAAATCCTCCAATAACCTCTTGCCAAGTGGCCTTCAGTTTAAGATCCATATGTCAATATTTGACAGATGTCCTAAAATAAAAATGGCAGGTGTCAGGAATTAGCAGGTGTTGTCTTAAATTCATCTCATGAATTAAGACAAGACTTTTTTTAGCTGAACATGCTTCATTTAGACTGAGAGAAATCTTCTCAAGGTTCTCTGGATGAGTCAAATCATATTTGGCTCAGTCATTATAGAAAAGATTACATGAGGAGAAAATTAGGCTCAATCGTGTGCTAGCATGATTTTCTTGAACCTAATTGGATCTAATCCAAATTAATTAGGCTAGCCCAATTGATGCATCCAGATCCAAACCCTTGTTAGTGTGACCCAGTTAGGTTCAATTTTGTATGGTAATGAGACATATTGTGATCTCATCATCGACATCATCAAAACTCTTTTTGATAGATCAGAACTCTTTTGATTGATACAATTAGAATGATCGATCATCAAGATCATTCTAATTGCTCTCAAAATCTACTAGTGACACCTAATAGTTGAAGGAAAAACCATCTTTTTTCTTATAGGATCTTTCAGATTTCATCAAATCTAGGGCGAAATAAATTAAAAAAAAATTATCCTATATTTATTTCAGATCTAAATCTCTAGATTTAATTTTATTATCTGATATTAATTCTAAATAAATCTAAAAAATATGAGGAAACATGAAATACCTCAAGGGTAATCTGATTACCCTGTAGATGATAGCAGCAAGCCTGAGGTTCTGATTTAGCCATGCAATCATCTAGCCTCTACCAATATCCACTCAGGTAGGATATGGATCAACTTCTCCTCACAAATCTCTACTCCAAAAATCAAAACTAAATCAGATTAGAAAGATCTTCAAAAATCTTCCTGAAGTTGGAGCAGCAGCCTGTCAAAGAAGTCCTGCAGCCTTCCTGTTCAAGGCATCACCATGCCTTGATCCTTCACCAGATGGACGCCCAACCTTTTGGGCATGAAGAGGGGAGAGAGAGCACCAGGGAGGATATGGAGAAGAGGAGGGGTGGCTAGCTTTTGCTTAGTAGGGAGCGGAATCACGAAACCCTAAGCGTAAACAGGGTTTATATAGACCCTGCTGCACTGCGCAGTGCCACATCATTCGACCAATCAAAAAATTTTAATAAATCCAAAAAAATTTTGATTGGTGGAGTGATATCATCTGATCACATCAGATAAGAACCCCCACTCTCTCCCCTATGTTGGAACCATCTTTGGATAAGCACAGGGAGGTGGCACCCAAGAGTCCATGTTGATCAAGACTCTCCATCCTTATCCATTTGGCGCGCCCCACTTAATCCAATTGGGCTCACACCATAATCTAATTATGGCACCCAATTTAATTTGGATTTGGCATGTGGACACTCCATAAAAATCCTCTAATAACCTCTTGCCTAGTGGCCTTCAGTTTAAGATCCATATGTCAATATTTAATAGATATCCTAAAATGAGAATGGCAGGTGTCAGAAATTAGCAGGTGTTGTCTTAAATTCATCTCATGAATTAAGATAAGATTTTTTTGAGTTGGACAAGCTTCATTTAGAGTGAGAAAAATCTTCTTAAGATTTTCTGGATGAGTCAAATTACATTTGGCTCAGTCGAGATAGAAAAGATTACACGAGGAGAAAGTTAGGCTCAATCGTGTGCTAGCATGATTTTCTTGAACCTAATTGGATCTAATCCAAATCAATTGGGCTAGCCCAATTGATGACATCCAGATCCAAACCCTTGTTAGTGTGATCCAGTTAGGTTCAATTCTGTACAGTAATGAGACATGTCGTGATCTCATCATCGACATCATCGAAACTCCTTTCGATGGATCAAAACTCTTCTGATTCAAATAATTAGAATGATCGATCATCAAGATCATTCTAATTGCTTCCAAAATTTATCAGTGACACCTAGCAGTATATGGTGGTAACCCATCAGAACTAAAGATGAACCTCTCAATGCAGCTACCTGTGTGATTGAGTTCCTCTATCATGAGTCCCGACTGAATTAGGATTAAGGTGAACTTATCAAATCCAACATCAGTCATATGAATCAATTGATCGATCCGAGTCCGATGTGAAACTCCAATGGACTCTTTTTCATTATTTCACTCTGCCATGGCCATGGGCTTAAGGACTCAATCTTTCGATTATCATAGGATAACTCCTCTTATCTACTGAGGTTGATAGATCCCATCTTGATGCGACCTAGTTTTTACAATGAATATGCTATAGCCAACGTACACCTCAGGGTTCTGAATGGCTAGGAGATTGAGTTATGATGTAGTCAAACTATAACACACTCAAGGTGAACTGTTGATGCACCTCAGGTCAAAGAACTAGACACACAACTGCAGCATCGAGCTAGTCATCGATAAGAAGGTAGACTTCCTTATGACTGCTCGAGATGGTCATGCTCAGTACTCTCGTTCTCAATAAAAACTTGTACTCTCGCTTCGGTGTCTCCACACCATAGACTCAAGGCACATCTACCCTAAGAAAGCGATCATACACTAACCTTCCGGATCGATTACCATCCTTGTGATGATCCTATGGTCAGGAGATGTTTATGAGTTAGTTATGTAAATTCATGCATTAAATTTTTGACTATTGAAAATATGAATTGACATTCCTGCTAACTTAAAGGATGTATCACAGACACAATGTACACAATGTACACAATGTGATAGAAGAATAACCCATTTATTGATTTATAGTCAAAATTATAAATTTGCCCTTAGATTTGCACAAGAATGTGTCAGTCAATCTGGCATCTAGGGCACACATCTAACAAACTCCCACTTGATCGAATGCCAATTGACTACATATCTAAGTTTCGTCTTCTCAAAGTGGGCTTCGATCTTTTGTTGGCCTAATGGCTTTGTCAGTGGTTCTACCACATTATTTGTAGAGTCGACTCTCTTAACCTCGACATAACCTTTTTTGAGGTAATCACGGATCAGATGGAATCGCTGCTCGATGTGCTTGGACTTCTGGTGAGACCTTGACTCCTTAGCTAGGGCTATGGCGCCATTATTGTCATAGTAAAGAGGGATGGCATCCGATGACATCACTCCAAGCTCTGCAGCAAACTTCTTGTACCAGAATGCCTCCTTTGTAGCTTTCGATGCAGAAATATACTCTGCCTCCATGGTAGAATCAGCAATCACCGTCTGCTTGGAACTCTTCCAGCTAACTGTACCACCATTGCAAATGAACAGACTTTCAGATGTCAACTTTCGATCATCTATATCAGACATAAAGTCTGAGTCTGTATATCCCTGAATCTGGAGTTCTCCATTCCCAAAGACTAGAAACATATCCTTAGTCCTTCTCAAGTACTTAAGGATACATTTCACAGAAGTTCAGTGCTCTTCGTCTGGATTCGACTGATATCTACTTGTGACACTCACAGCATGAGCTATATCAGGTCGTGTACATAGCATGGCATACATGAGGCTCTCTATTGCGAAGCATAAGGGATCTTGCTCATGCGTTCAATCTCCTCAGGTGTGCTAGGGCACATCTTCTTGGAGAGATGAATGCCATGTCTAAAAGGTACTAAACCTCTTTTGAAGTTTTGCATACTAAACCTTTTTAGCACCTCCTCTATGTACATCTTCTGTGAAAGTCCCAGCATCCTATTTGGTCTATCTCTATAGATCTTAATACCCAGTATAAAGGATGCCTCTCCTAGATCTTTCATAGAGAACTCCTTAGACAACTATACTTTGACTGAGGTCAACATGGGAATGTCATTCCCAATTAGGAGGATGTCATCTACGTACAATACGAGGAAGACAACTGTGCTCCCACTGACCTTTTTGAACACACATGGTTCCTCCTCATTCTTAATGAAACCAAATATTTTGATCACATCATTGAAATGAGTATTTCAGCTCTGAGATGCTTGCTTAAATCCATAAATGGATCTTTGCAGCTTGCAAACCTTGTGATCATCATCACTGGATGTGAAACCAAAAGGCTGTTCCATATAGATATCTTCCTCAAGATGTCCATTTAAGAATACCATTTTTACATCCATCTGTCATATTTCATAATCGAAATAGGCTGCAACAATAAGTAATGTGCGGTTGGATTTTAGCATGGCTACGGGCGAGAAGGTATCTTGATAGTCAATGCCTTCGCATGGACTATAACCTTTCGCTACGAGCCTAGCCTTGAATGTCTCTACATTCCCATCTGCACCTATCTTTCTCTTGAAGATCCATTTATACCCAATAGGTACAATACCTTCAGGTGGATCTACCAAGGTCTATACTTGGTTTGAGTGCATCGAGTCAATTTCTGATCTCATTACCTCTAACCATTTTTTGGAGTCGATATCTGATATCGCCTGATCATAGGTCTTGGGATCATCACCATGAGCTCCATTTTTCATGAGAAATATTTCTTCTATATCCTCTTGTATGGTACCTAAGTACCTTTCAGGAGGACAGAAAACCCTAGTCAATCTACGAGGTGGAAGAGGTTGTGTTAGGACTGGTTCTGATTGATTTGGATCCTCAGGTTCTTTAGCTTGTTGCTCTTAAGAGACATTCTCTTTGAGCTTAATTATTCTTCTGATGCCACCATCTTGAAGAAACTATTTTTCAAGAAAAATAGTATTTCGACTCACAATCACATTGTGGTCTTCTAGAATATAGAAATAGTATCCTAATGACTTTTTAAGATATCCTATGAATCGAGCTCTAAAAGACCTAAACTTTAACTTATCCGCTTGTTGTCTCTTGACATGAGCCGGACAACCCCAAATTCTGAGATGATTCAGACTTGACTTCTTACCATGCCATATCTCATATGGTGTGGTAGGAATAATTTTAGATAGAACCCTATTCAATACATATATTGCTGTCATGAGACAATGTCCCTAAAGAAACTCAGGGAGGTCTGTGAAGCTCATCATGGAATGGACCATATCTAATAGGGTCTGATTTCTCTGTTCTGAAACCTCATTAAGTTATGACATTCCAGATGGAGTCCATTGAGAGACTATGCCATTGTCCTTAAGATAGTCTAGGAACTCTCGACTAAGGTATTCACCTCCTCGATCTGATCAAAGAACCTTAATGAGCTTTCCTATTTATTTTCCTACCTCATGTCTGAATTCTTTAAACCTTTCAAAGGCTTCAGACTTGTGTTTCATTAGAAACACATACCTGTACCTAGACATATCATCGATAAAGATAATGAAGTAGACATAGTTGCCTCTAGCCGGCACATCAAATGGGCCACACACATCCGAATGTACTAGGGCAAGTAGGTCTGTGGCCCTTTCTCCATATCCCACAAAAGGAAGCTTGGTCATTTTGCCTTGAAGGCATGATTCACAAACTAGATATGACTCGAAAGTTAGCAGACTCAACAGTCTAGATTTCTTCAATTTGTTAACCCTGTCTTCTGCTATATGACCTAGCCTTAAGTGCCACAGATACCTATCATTTAGATTATCTCTAGGCCTTTTAATTCCTATGACATTCATATTTTGCTCGATATTAAATACAAATACATCAATATGTAGCTGATAGAGACCGTTAATAAGAAAACTATTTGCAACTTTATTATTTTCATAAAATATGTTACAATGGTCCTTATGAAAGCTAATCACATAGCCTTTTTGTTCTAAACATGAAACAGAAATCAAATTCCTGCTTGTTGCAGACACATAATAACAATCTCTAAGAAATAACTCTAATCCTAATGGTAATCGCAGATGGTAGGTTTTCACGGCCACAGTAGCAACTCTTGCTCCATTTTCGATGTGTAGGATCATGTCCCCATCCCTCAGCCTCCAGTTCTCTTCAAGATCCTACATAGAAGTGCACAAATGAGTACTAAAATCAGAGTCAAGCACCTAACTGGATGCAGAAGAAATTGTAAGATTGGATTCTAAAATGAGCATACCTCCAGAAGGACCATCCTTCTTATTTTTCAGGTTGGCCAGGTACTGAGGACAGTTCCGCTTCCAATGGCCATCTGATTGGCAATGGAAACATTTTCTCTTTTCAGCCGCCTTCTTCTTCGGTTCTGTCTTCTTCTTCTTCCCATCCACCTTCTACTTCTTCGCAGACTTTTTTTTCTTTCCAAAAGACTTTCTCTTGGAAGAAGTCCTCTCCACAATAAGAACTGAGCCTTTTGAACCCTTCATAGAAAGCTCAACTGTAACCAGCATGTTCATTAACTCGACCAAGGTACACTGCATCTTATGCATATGGAAGTTCATGATGAACTGACCATATGCATCGGACAAGGATTGAAGGATCACATCAATTTGAAAATCTTTGTCTAAGATGATACTGAGCTTCTCAAGCTCCTCAAGGTCCTTAATCATTGTCAAACAATGATCTTGGACTGACTGTCCATCACGCATTTTAGCCTTAAAAAGTCTTTGACAGATTTGATACTTGACTGCGTGACTTTGTTCACCAAACAACTCTTGTATGTGAGCCAACATTTGATCGGTAGTCAAAATGTTCTCATGTTGGTGCTGCAAGTCATCAGACATTGCACCCAACATATAGTACCTTGCTTTGTTATCATCATCCATCCACTTTTTTAAAGACGCTCTCTGTTCAACAGTCGGACGTGTTGGCATGGCAGGTGGGTCCTGGTCCAAGATATGGGTCAATTTTTTGGATCCCAGAATAATTTTATAGTTCCTCAATCAGTCCTTGAAATTGGGTCCAGTCAATCTGTGGGTGTCTAGTATTTTGGTCAGGGGGTTGGATGCAGATATGTTTCCTATAGAGAGTCAATAGTTTCTAGTTAGATTTTGTAATCAGACTTAACCAATTTATTTAGGGGTTTCATTTTTAAACAAATTAGGCTCCCACTATTTTCTCATATTCCTACACTCCCTTGGTAGAGATGTGAAATCTCCGTGATCAGTGATTTCTAGTGGGTGGTGCGGTCTCACCGACTGGCTCACCACCTCACCTAACAGTTATTGGTGATGGGTCAACCGATGAGTGGACAACTCTTGTCCAATGATTCTCTAATCATGGTGCACCCAAAACTTGATCTCTAATTCATGAAGTTCACCATGCTCGAAATATTGCTCCAATCCTTAGTTAAGTCAAACCCACCATTTGCACGAACTAGATTTCTGATTGGATCCCTCACCGTATCTGAAATATTGAGCCCAACCCATCCTCTAATTCGTAGCATCCAATGCCTAATGGACTTGGTTGCATCTTTTTGATGCAACTGAGCCATTGTATCCAGTCGAGAACAATCAACCTCGAAAAGGGCCCGCACATCCACAATGGTGGAAGACTTTAGACTTAATATTTTTTTAGGGAGATTTGATTTAGGTCTCTTTAAACTTGACTTGACATAGTCATAACAATTATGACTAACCTAGTGGCATGGGTTAGCTCGAATTGTTAGCCACCTCTAATCAAAACTGGGTCGACACATATGGCCAGGTAAGTGAGGCCGATGGAAAAGATATGCCATTAACTCGACAAGAACGCATTCGAGTCGAGTAGCTCCCAATTAAAAATCAGTCAGTCGCATCTGTCCAACTTACCTTAGACACCAAATTATCAAACCAAAAATAATTGGGTTAGCCTACAATCCAGGCTCTAACCACTGATCCAAATTAGGTCTTAACTTGATCGAGTCATATCTAAATGTGATTCGACCTTGACCCAGACATAATCCTATTAGGCTGGTCAATTATTAGCTTTCATGATCCCACCTAACCAACTGTTGATTCAGATTGATCAATCGCTAGACCTAATTGAGCTACCCAAGTCCGAACCCAATTTTATGAAAATGACTAGATCTGAAATTCTCAATTTGAGACCTAATTTAATTTTATAAGCTTAATTTATTAATTAAGTCTTGGGTTCATAAATAAAATATATAAAATAAATCCTAGAATTTCAGGATCTAGGATTTTGTAGAAAAGTAAGTTTTAATTTTTGATTAAGGATGAACGCGCAGCACCCCTATATGTCATAAGAACACCCCATTGAATGGGAGGAAAGGGTCTTTAAACTCTACTTTGTTCTTATGATCGGACGGCCATGAGAAACACCTTAATCAGAAATATAAATTTAACTACAAAACTAGTTAGATCTAAATTTACATATCACATATACAATTTAAGATCTAACTATTACATGCTTTGCATACATCTCATGTATCAAAAATTGATCTAATTAACATGCTTTCAGATTTAATACATCACATGTGATATCTAAAAAATAAAATTTAAATTAAACTATTCAACATAAAATTTATTCTAGACAGTTACTAGAACAATTCTACAACTAGTCTAGGCATGCAATAGATCAATCTTATGTATTATTCAAAATTTTATTTTCTATTTTTGATCTGAATATATAATATTTATATCATTAAAATTAGAGAATAAATTAGATTTAAATTATATTTTAATCTTATTAAAATATAAACTTACGAGACTATTCATAGATCAAACTATTCCTAGTCTAGTCATGCATCTCATGCATGTTAGATCTTCTCAAATTTAATTTTAAATATTTTGATTTTAGATCCTATTATATTTAATGTGATATCTGAAATACTTTAATATCAGATAAATTAAAATTAAAATTAGATCTAAATTAGATCTGAAACTGAGCCATCAACCTGGCTCTGATACTAGTTGAAGAAAAAACTGCCTTTTTTCTTGTAGGATCTTCTAGATTTCATCAAATCTGGAGTAGAATAATTTTAAAAAAAAAAATTATCCTATATTTATTTTAGATTTAAATCTCTAGATTTAATTTTATTATCTAATATTAATTCTAAAATAAATCTAAAAAATATGAGAAAACATGAAATACCTCAAGGGTAATCTGATTACCCTGTAGATGATTGCAGCAACCCTGAGATTCTAATTTAGCCACGCAATCATCTGGCCTCTACCAATATCCACTTAGACAAGATCTAGATCATCTTCTCCTCATGAATCTTTACTTCAAAAATTAGAACTAAATCTGATTAGGAAGATCTTCAAAAGTCTTCCTGAAGTTGGAGCAGCAGCCTGTCAAAGAAGTCCTGCAGCCTTCCTATTCAAGGCAGCACCACGCCTTGATCCTTCACCAGATTGATGCCCAACCTTTTGGGCATGAAGAGGAGAGAGAGAGCACTAGGGAGGATATGGAGAAGAGGAGGGGTGGCTGGTTTTTGCTGGGTAGGGAGCAGAATCACAAAACCCTAGGCACAGACAGGGTTTATATAGACCCTGCTGCGCTGCGCAGTGCCACATCATTCAACCAATCAAAAAATTCCAATAAATTCAGAAAAATTTTGATTGGTGGAGTGATGTCATCAGATCACATCAAATAAGAACCCCCACTCTCTCTCCTATGTTGGCACCATCTTTGGATAAGCACAAGGGAGGTGGCGCCCAAGAGTCCATGTTGATCAAGCCTCTCCATCCTTATCCATTTGGGGCGCCCCACTTAATCCAATTGGGCTCACACCATAATCTGATTATGGAACCTAATTTAATATGGATTTGGCATGTGGACACTCCACAAAAATCCTCTAATAACCTCTTGCCAAGTGACCTTCAGTTTAAGACCCATATGTCAACATTTGACAGATGTCCTAAAATGAGAATGTCAGGTATCAGGAATTAGCAGGTGTTATCTTAAATTCATCCCATGAATTAAAACAAAACTTTTTTGAGCTGGACAAGCTTTATTTAGACTGAGAAAAATCTTCTCAAGATTCTCTGGGTGAGTCAAATCATATTTGGCTCAGTCGAGACAGAAAAGATTACACGAGGAGAAAGTTAGGCTCAATCGTGTGCTAGCATAATTTCCTTGAACCTAATTGGATCTAATCCAAATCAATTGGGCTAGCCCAATTGATGAAATTCAGATCCTAACCCTTGTTAGTGTGATCCAGTGAGGTTCAATTCTGTATAGTAATGAGACATGTTGTGATCTCATCATCGACATCATCAAACTCCTTTCGATGGATCAGAACTCTTCTGATTCAGACAATTAGAATGATCGATCATCAAGATCATTCTAATTGCTTCCAAAATCCACTAGTGACACCTAGCAGTATATGGTGGCAACCCATTAGAACTAAAGATGAACCTCTCGGTGCAGCTACCTGTGTGATTGAGTTCCTCTATCATGAGTCCCGACTGAACTAGGGTTAAGGTGAACTCGTCAAACCCAACATCAATCATATGAATCAATCGATCGATCTGAGTTTGATGTGAAACTCCAATGGAAAATATTTTTTCATTATTTCACTCTGCCATGGCCATGGGCTTAAGAACTCGATCTTTCGATCATCATAGGACTACTTCTCTTATCTACCGAGGTTGATAGATCCCATCTTAGTGCGACTTAGTTCCTACAATGAATATGCTACAGCCAACATACATCTCAGGATTTCGAATGGCTAGGAGATCGAGTTATGGTGTAGTCAAACTAACACACTCAAGGTGAACTGTCGATGCACCTCAGGTCAAAGAACTAGACACACAACTATAGCATCGAGCTAGTCATCAATGAGAAGGTAGACTTCCTTATGACTGCTCGAGATGGTCATGCTCAGTACTCTCATTCTCAATAAAAATCTATACTCTCACTTTGGTGTCTCCACACCGTAGACTCAAGACACATCTACCCTAAGAAAGTGATCGTACACTAACCTTCTGGATCGATCACCATCCCTGTGATGATCCTATGGTCAGGAGCTGTTTATGAGTTAGTTATGTAAATTCATTCCTTAAATTTTCAACTCTTGAAAATATGAATTGACATTCCTACTAACTCAAAGGATGTATCATAGACATAATGTACACAATGTGATAGAAGAATAATCCATTTATTGATTTATACTCAAAATTATAAATTTGCCCTTAGATTTGTACAGAAATGTGTCAGCCAATCTGGCATCTAGGGCACACATCTAACAGCAGTATATGGTGGCAACCCATCAGAACTGAAGGCGAACCTCTCGGTGCAACTATCTATGTGATTGAGTTCCTCTATCATGAGTTCCGACTGAATTAGGGTTAAGGTGAACTCATCAAACCCAACATCAGTCATATGAGTTAATCGATCGATCTGAGTCCAATGTGAAACCCCAATGGACAACTCTTTTTCATTATTTCACTCTGACATGGCCATGGGCTTAAGGACTCGATCTTTTGATCATTATAGGACTACTCCTCTCATCTATCGAGGTTGATAGATCCCATCTTGGTGCAACCTAGTTCCTACAATGAATATGCTACAGCCAACATACACCTCAGGATTCTGAATGACTAGGAGACTGAGTTATAGTGTATTCAAACTATAACACACTCAAAGTGAACTGTCGATGTACCTCAGGTCAAAGAACTAGACACACAACTGCAGCATTGAGCTAGTCATCGATGAGAAGGGAGACTTCCTTATGACTGCTCGAGGTGGTCACACTCAGTACTCTCATTCTCAACGAATATCTATACTCTCGCTTTGGTGTCTCCACACCATAGACTCAAAACACATCTACCCTAAGGAAGCGATCGTACACCAAACTTTCGGATCGATCACCATCCTCGTGATGATCCTATGGTCAGGAGCTGTTTATGAGTTAGTTATGTAAATTCATGCTTTAAATTTTTAACTCTTGAAAATATGAATTGACATTCTTACTAACTCAAAGGATGTATCACAGACACAATGTACACAATGTGATAGAAGAATAACCCATTTATTGATTTATAGTCAAAATTATAAATTTATCCTTAGATTTGTACAGGAATGTGTCAGCCAATCTGACATCTAGGGCACTCATTTAACAAACTCTCACTTGACCTAATGCCAATTGGCTACATATCTAAGTCCCATTTTCTCAAGGTGGGCTTCGATCTTTTGCTGGCCTATTGGCTTTGTCAGTGGATCTGCAATATTGTCTGTGGAGTCGACTCTCTTAATCTTGATATAACTTTTTTTGAGGTAATCACGGATCAGATGGAATCACCGCTCGATGTGCTTGAACTTCTGATAAGACCTTGGCTCTTTAGCTAGGGCTATGGCACCATTATTGTCGCAGTAAAGAGGGATGGCATCTGATGACATCACTCCAAGCTCTGCGGCAAACTTTTTGTATCAGAATGCCTCCTTCGCAGCTTCTGATGCAGCAATATATTCTGTCTCTATGGTGGAATCAGCAATCACCATCTGCTTGAAACTCTTCCAGCTAACTGCACCACCATTGCAAATGAACAGACTCTCAGATGTTGACTTTCGATCATCTATATCAGACATAAAGTCTGAGTCTGTATATCCCTGAATCTGGAGTTCTCCATTGTCAAAGACTAGAAACATATCCTTAGTCCTTCTCAAGTTCTTAAGGATATATTTCATAGAAGTTCAGTGCTCTTCATCTGGATTCGACTGATATCTGTTTGTGACACTCACGACTTGAGCTATATCAGGTCGTGTACATAGCATGGCATACATGAGGCTCTCTATTGCAGAAGCATAAGGGATCTTGCTCATGCATTCAATCTCCTCAGGTGTGCTAGGGCACATCTTCTTGGAGAGATGAATGCCATGTCTAAAAGGTACTAAACCTCTTTTGGAGTTTTCCATGCTAAATCTTTTTAGCACCTCCTCTATGTACATCTTCTGTGAAAGTCCCAGCATCCTATTTGGTCTATCTCTATAGACCTTAATACCCAGTATAAAGGATGCCTCTCCTAGATCTTTCATAGAGAACTCCATAGACAAACATACTTTGACTGAGGTCAACATGAGAATGTCATTCCCAATTAGGAGGATGTCATCTATGTACAATACGAGGAAGACAACTGTGCTCCCACAGACCTTTTTGAACACACATGGTTCCTCCTCGTTCTTGATGAAACCAAATATTTTGATCACACCATTGAAACGGTATTCCAGCTCCGAGATGCTTGCTTAAGTCTATAAATGGACCTTTGTAGCTTGCAGACCTTGTGATCATCATCACTGGATGTGAAATCAAGTGGCTGTTCCATATAGATATCTTCCTCAAGATGTCCATTTAAGAACGTCATTTTCACGTCCATCTGCCATATTTTATAATCGAAATGGGCTACAATAGCAAACAATGTGCGGATGGATTTTAGCATGGCTACGGGTGAGAAGGTATCCTGATAGTCAATGCCTTCGTGCTGACTATAATCTTTCGCTATGAGCCTAGCCTTGAATGTCTCTACATTTTCATCTGCATCTATCTTTCTCTTGAAGATCCATTTACACCCAATAGGTACAATACCTTCAGGTGGATCTACCAAAGTCCAAACTTGGTTTGAGTGCATCGAGTCAATTTCTGATCTCATTGTCTCTAACCATTTCTCGGAGTCGATATCTGATATCGTCTCGTCATAGGTCTTGGGATCATCACCATGAGCCCCATTTCCCATGAGAAATATTTTCTCTATATCCTCTTGTATGGTACCTAAGTACCTTTTAGGAGGATGGAAAACCCTAGTCGATTTATGAGGTGGAAGAGGTTGTGTTAGGACTGGTTCTAATTGATTTGGTTCCTCAGGTTCTTTAGCTCGTTGCTCTTGGGAGACATTCTCTTTGAGCTTAATTATTCTTCGATGCTACCATCATGAATAAACTATTTTTCAAAAAAAATAGCATTTCGACTCACAATCACATTGTGGTCTTTTAAAATATAAAAATAGTATCCTAATGACTCTTTAGGATATCCTCTGAATCGAGCTCTAAAAGACTTGAACTCTAACTTATCCGCCTACTGTCTCTTGACATGAGCCGGACAACCCCAAATTCTGAGATGATTTAGACTTAGCTTCTTGCCATGCCATATCTCATATGGTGTGGTAGGAATGGTTTTAGATGGAATCCTATTCAATACATATATTACTGTCATGAGATAATGTCTCCAAAGAAACTCAAGGAGGTCCGTGAAGCTCATCATGGAACGGACCATATCTAATAGGGTTCGATTTCTCCGTTCTGAAATCCTGTTGAGTTGAGGCATTCCAGGTGGAGTCCATTAAGAGACTATACCATTATCCTTAAGATAGTCTAGGAACTCCCGACTAAGGTATTCACCTCCTCGATCTGATCGAAGAACCTTAATGGGCTTTTATGTTTGTTTTTCTACCTCATGTCTGAATTCTTTGAACCTTTCAAAAGCTTCAGACTTGTGTTTCATTAGAAATACATACCCGTACCTGACATATCATCAGTAAAGGTAATGAAGTAGATGTAATTGCCTCTAGCCGGCACATCAAATGGGCCGCACACATCCGTATGTACTAGGACAAGTAGGTCTGTGGCCATTTCCCCATGTCCCACAAAAGGGAGTATGGTCATTTTGCCTTGAAGGCATGATTCACAAATTGGATATGACTTGAAAGTTAACAGACTAAATAGTCCAAATTTCTCCAATATGTTAACCCCATCTTTCGCTATATGACCTAGCCTTAGGTGCCACAGATACCTATTATTTAGACTATCTCTAGGCCTTTTAATTCCTATGGCATTCATATTTTGCTCGATATTAAATACAAATACATCAATATATAGCTGATAGAGACCGTTAATAAGAAAACCATCTGCAACTTTATTATTTTCATAAAATACGTTACAATGGTCCTTTTGAAAGCTAATCACATAGTCTTCTTGTGCTAAACATGAAACAGAAATCAAATTCCTGCTTGCTACAGGCACATAATAACAATCTGTAAGAAATAAATCTAATCCTAACGATAATCGCAGAGGGTAGGTTTTCACGGCCACAGCAGCAACTCTTGCTCCATTCCCGATGCGTAGGATCATCTCTCCATCCCTCAGCCTCCTGCTCTCCTCATGACCCTGCATAGAAGTGCACAAATGAGCACTAGATTCAGAGTCAAGCACCCAACTGGATGCAGAAGAAATCATAAGGTTAGATTCTAAAATGAGCATATCTTCAGAAGGACCATCCTTCTTGTTCTTCAAGATGGCCAGGTACTGAGGACAGTTTCGCTTCCAATGGCCGTCTGATTGGCAGTGAAAATATTTTTCCTTATTAGCAGCCTTCTTCTTCGGTTCTGTCTTCTTCTTCTTGCCATCCACCTTCTGCTTCTTCGTAGACTTCTTTTTCTTTTCAAAAAACTTTCTCTTGGAAGAAGTTCGCTCCATAGTAAGAACTGAGCCTTTTGAACCCTTTATAGAAAGCTCAGTCGTAACCAGCATGTTCATTAACTCGCCTAAGGTACACTGCATATTATGCATATGGAAGTTCATGATGAACTGACCATATGCATCGGATAAGGACTGAAGGATGATTTCAATCTGAAAATTCTTGTCTAAGATGATACCGAGCTTCTCAAGCTCCTCAAGATCCTTGATCATTGTCAAATAATGATCTTGGACTGACTGCCTATCATGCATTTTAGCCTTAAAAAGTCTTTGACAGACTTGATACTTGGCTGCGTGACTTTGTTCACCAAACAACTCTTGCAGGTGAGCCAACATTTGGCAGGTAGTCAAAATATTCTCATGTTGGCGCTGCAAGTCATCAGACATTGCACCCAACATGTAGTACCTTGCTTTGTTATCATCATCCATCCACTTTTTCAGAGATGCTCTTTGTTCAGCAGTCAGACGTGCTGGCATGGAAGGTGGGTGCTGGTTCAAGACATGAGTCAATTTTTTAGAATCTAGAATAATTCTATAGTTCCTCAACTAGTCCTTAAAATTGGGTCCAGTCAATCTGTGGATGTCTAGTATTTTGGTCTGGGGGTTTGAGGCAGACATGTTTCCTATAGAGAGTCAAAAGTTTCTAGTTAGATTTTGTAATTAGACTTAACCAATTTATTTAGGAATTTTATTTTTAAATAAATTAGGCCCCCACTATTTTCTCAGATCCCTACACTCCCTTGGTAGAGATGTAAAAATCTTCGTGATCAGTGATTTCTAGTGGGTGGTGCGGTCTCACCAACTGACTCATCACCTCACCTAACAGTTATTAGTGATGGGTCAATCGATGAGTGGACAACTCTTGTCCAATGATTCTCTAATCATGGTGCACCCAAAATTTGGTCTTTAATTCATGAAGTTCACCATGTCCAGAATATTGCTCCAATCCTCAGTTAAGTCAGACCCACCATTTGCACGAACTAGATTCCTGATTGGGTCCCACACCATATCCAGAATATTGAGCCCAACCCATCCTCTAATTTATAGTATCCAATGCCTAATGGACATAGTTGCATCTTTCCGATGCAACTGAGCCACTGTAACCAGCCGAGAACAATCAACCTCGGGAAGGGCCCACACATCTACAATGGTGGAAGACCTAGACTTAATATTTTCTTAGAGAGATTTGATTTAGGTCTCATTAAACTTGACTTGACATAGTCATAACAATTATGACTAACCTAGTGGCATGGGTTAGCTCGAATTGTTTGCCACCTCAAATCAAAACTGGGTCGACACATATGGCCAAGTAAGTGAGATCGATGGAAGGTATATACCATTAACTCGATAAGAACGCATTCGAGTCGAGTAGCTCCCAATTAAAAATCAGTCGGTCGCATCTGCCCAACTTACCTTAGATACCAAATTATCGAACCAGAATCAATTGGGTTAGCCTACAATCCAGACTCTAACCACTGAGTCAAATTAGGTCTTAACTTGATCGAGTCACATCTAAATGTGATTCAACCTTGACCCAGACTTAATCCTATTAGGCTGGTTAATTATTAGCTTTCATGATCCCACCTAACCAACTCTTGATTCAGTTTGATCAACCGCTAGACCTAATTGAGCTACCCAAGCCCGAACCCAATTTTATGAAAATGTCTTAGATCTAAAATTTTTAATTTTAGACCAAATTGATTTCATAAACTTAATTCATTAATTTTGGGTTCATAAACAAAATATGTAAAATAAATCTTAGAGTTTCAGGATCTAGGGTTTTGCAGAAAAGTAAGTTTTAATTTCTGATTAAGGATGAACGTGCGGCACCCCTACACATCATATGAACACCCCATTGAATGGGAAGAGAGGGTCTTAAAACCCTACTTCATTCTTATGACCGGACGGTCATGAGGAATACCTTAATCAAAAATATAAATTTAACTACAAAACTAGTTAGATCTAAATTTATATATCTCATATACAATTTAAGATCTAACTAATACATGCTTTGCATACATCTCATGTATCAAAAATTGATCTAATTAACATACTTTCAGATCTAATACATCACATGTAATATCTAAAAAATAGAATTTAAATTAAACTATTCAAAATAAAAACTATTCAAAATAAAAACTATTCTAGACAAGTTACTAGAACAATTCTATAACTAGTCTAGGCATGCAACAGATCAATTTTATGGAATAATTAAAATTTTATTTTTTGTTTTTAATCTGATTATAACATTTATAACATCAAAAAAATATAGAATAAATTTGATCTAATTCATATTTTAATCACATTAAAATATAAACTTAAGATTGTTCATGGATTCAACTAATCCTAGTCTAAACATGCATCTCATGCATGTTAGATCTTCTCAGATTTAATTTTAAATATTTTGATTTTAGATCTTATCAAATCTAATATGACATCTAAAATCCTTTAATATCAGATAAATAAATAAAAAATTAGATCTAAATTAGATCTAAAATAGAGCCAACAACCTGGCTCTGATACCTGTTGAAGGAAAAATCATCTTTTTTCTTTGTAGGATCTTTCAGATTTCATCAAATCTGGGATGGAATAATTTTAAAAAAATTATCCTATATTTATTTTAGATTTAAATCTCTAGATCTAATCTTCATATCTAATATTAAATCTAAAATAAATCTAAAAGGGATGAAGAAACAAGTAATACCTCAAGAGTAATCTGATTACCCTGTAGATGATCTCAGCACAGCCCAAGGTTCTGATGTAGCCACGCAAGCACCTAGCCTCTACCGATATCCACTCAGGTAGGACCTAGAATGTCTTCTCCTTGTGAATCTATGCTCCAAAAATCAGATCTTTATCTGATTTGAAAGTACTTCAGAACTCCTTCTGAAGTTGGAGAAGCAGCCTATTGAAGATGTCCTGCAGTCTTCCTGTTCCAGGCATCACCACGCCTTGGACCTTTGCCAGATGGATGTCCAACTCCTTGGACATGAAGGGGGGAGAGAGTAGTATAGGGAGGATATGGAGAAGAGGAGAGGATTCTTGTTTTGGCTGGGTATTGAGTAGAAACTTCCAAACCCTAGGCGCAGACAGGGATTTTATAGACCCTAGATGCTGCGCAGTGCCACATCATTCGACCAATCAAAAAATTCCAATTAATTCTGAAAAAATTTTGATTGGTGGAGTGATATTATTTGATCTCATCAGATAAGAACCCCACCTTATCCCCAAAAGTTGGTGCCAACATTGGATAAGCACAAGCAAGGTGGCACCAAAGAGTCCATGTTAATCAGGACTCTTTCATCCTTATCCATTTGGGGTGCCCTCTTTAATCCAATTGGACTCATGCTATAATCTGATTATGGCACCTAATTCAATGTAATTTTGGCATGTGGACACTCCACAAAAATCCTCCAATAAGCTCTCTTCAGTTTAAGACTCATATGTCAATATTTGACAGATGTCCTAAAATGAAATTGGCAGGTGACAGGAATTAGTAGATGCTTGTCTTAAATTCATCTCATGAATTAAGACAAGCCTTTTCTGAATTAGACAAGCTTTATTTAGACTAAGAGAAATCTTTTCAAGGTTCTCTAGATGAGTCAAATCATATTTGGCTCAGTAGAGACAGAAAAGATTACACGAGGAGAAAGTTAGGCTCAATCATGTGCTAGCATGATTTCCTTGAACCTAATTGGATCTTATCCAAATCAATTGGATTAGCCCAATTGATGACATCCAGACCCTAACCCTTGTTAGTGTGACCCAGTTAGGTTCAATTCTGTATGGTAATGAGACATGTCATGATCTCATCATCGACATCATCAAAATTCCTTTTGATGGATCAGAACTCTTCTGATTTAGACAATTAGAATGATCGATCATCAATATCATTCTAATTGCATCCAAAATCCACCAGTGACACCTAACAGTATGTGGTGGCAACCTATCAAAATTGAAGATGAACCTCTCAGTGCAGCTACCTGTGTGATTGAGTTCTTCTATCATGAGTTCCGATTGAATTAGGGTCAAGGTGAACTTGTCAAACCCAACATCAGTCACATGAATCAATCGATCGATCTGAGTCCGATGTGAAACCCCAATGAAAAACTTTTTTTCTATTATTTCACTCAACCATGGCCATGGACTTAAGGACTCGATCTTTCGATCATCATAGGACTACTCCTCTCATCTACCGAGGTTGATAGTGAAGGAACCAGATCTAGGGTTTCAGGGTTAGATCTTGAAAAAGAGGGTTAGATCTTGAAACTTTTTCAAGATCATACAGCGGAAGACTAAAATAAATCAAAATTTATTTTCTAAGATCAAAAAATCCCTAGATCTAAGATCCTATTACATGATTATTACATGGCATTAAATCAAAAATTAAAATATATAAATATAACATGAACTACATGTTGATCATATCAACATGTTTCTATACTACATCTAATGTATGTATTAAACAATAGATCAGATCTATTACCTTGCAAGTTAGACGTTCTAACCTTGCTGATCTGGGCTTGAGGATGATGTTGCAAGCCACACACATGTCCGGCCTCTAGGAGTCGTCCACACGAGCCCACGAATCTCGATCAGAAGTCCTGCTTCAGGAAATCAGCACAGTATGCTAGTACTGCACTGATCCTTCTTTGATGGTTGATCAGGTGCCTCCTTCTTCTTGATTTGGACTCTTCCAAAGATGGAAAGTAGAAGGAGGAGTTTCAAATCTGAGACACTCTCAGGAAACTCAAGATGGAGGGAGGAAAGATATGAAAACAAAAACCCAAGAAGAAGACCCTCTTCTTCTTCACGTTTTTCTCTCTAGACACCTAAACTTGTATCTTTTATATCTCCATGACCCAAAGGTATTTCTCTTTGATTTTTGGATGGAACAAAGGACTCTCAAATCTCTAATTTTCTCTCAAATTTTAGGAAGAAACTCATCTTATATAGAGAGATATGATAGAGTCCTTGTCTAGGTCAAACACCTAGTCAAGGCTTATCCAAACATGGCAAGTTAAGGGACGCCCAACTCTTGATCACCTCCTTCATATTTTTGTGCATGGATTACTAGAAAAGGGTTCACAATGTATACCCTAAAAGCCACGAAAATTCCAAAAAAAAATTGGATAAATTCGGTGCAAAATTGAAAGAGTTTTGGATTTCTAAAACTCTATCTCATAGAATTCGAAATCCAAACTTATTCCTTTTAGATTTGATCCAAACCACCTTCCATGTAAGAAAGAAGAGAGGAGTCCTTTTGTGAACGTGGGAGAGATCTGGGAGAGGGCTTTTGTTGCACAAAATAAGTGGAGATTGGCATTGAATAAGAGAGAGGGCGTGGAGAAGGATTATGTGGCGCAAGGTGGAATCCTAGTCTTACTAGGATTCTGTCTTATGACTTGTTTTAATTTGGTTTCCAAAACTAAATCAAATCAAAATTAGATCAACCCAATTAAAATAGGTCTTAACCCAATTAAGAACCTAATTTAATCAGATTAAATTAGATTTAAATATGATTTAATTTTCTAATTAAATTAGAAATTAGATTGACCCAAGTCCTAGTTGAACTAGGACTAGTTTTTCCTTGCACTTGGCTTATCCAATAAACCAATTGGACTTGATCCAATCAAGTCCAAAATAAATCTAATTAAATTATATTTAATTAGACTTAATTTCAGCCCATTGGCTTAATCAAATTAAGCCAATTAGCAATCGAATTACTAATCGATCCTCCTGCAACACTTGCACTGGGTTAAATGTCAATCGTATTGATCATTTAACCCTAGAACGATTCTTAATCGTTGATCAACCATCTGATCGGATCATGAACTCTAATGTGTGTGACCTCATAGGTTCGAACCTAAGTCGGTAGCATAGGAACAAATTCCTATACCAATCGAAGTGACCATCTAGCAATGGTACCCGACGACCGGATAGGTCGAATGTGTAGAACAACATCCTTAGAACCCATGTGGATATAGTTTTCATATAATTCATCTCCTTGACCAAAATGATCATAGGACACCCCAGAGCTCAACTGTCAACTCTGATCAGGTTGTCCACATTGTATTTCAAAATATCAAATCCATCTGATGGATTACCCTGGCCAAGGTTTTGCTAAATTGAAATACAGCGACTCATTCTTCTCCAACTCTTGGAGTTGTCAATCCCATCTCGATCACACTCTGACTTCACAAGTACTTGACTATGCCCAGAAGCCTTCCGTCCCTGAATTAAAAATTTAGTTAGTCCAGTACCAAAGCACGGTGAGTTGCTTGCAAGTCACTGAGGCGATCTCAGGTCTAAGGGACACTATACCTATATCCTATCAGAGATATTCTCGACAGTAGAATACTCTGGAGTTGGTCACGTTCCATGATGATGTACCCTTACATCTCACCTGTATGCCATACCAGTGTCTCCACACTCCTTGGTTAAGAGGACAACCAACCCATATGGCCTACAGCGACCTATGCTCGATAGAAGCTGTCATCCTTATTAACAGCCTATCAATTGTTCGTGAACAGTTTTAAGGACTAATCGATAAATCCTCTCTTTATCGAACCTAAATAGTCCTAAGAACTTCATCATAACAATGGAGTTCATTAGAAGATGAAAGCTTATGATGAAGATGCCAAATATATTTTATTTATTAACAAATCAATTACAATACTTGGTTGCTCAACCGTCAACAGCTTGACGATTGGCTTTTTGGGACACATTTCCCAACAACTCCCACTTGTCCTAAAGCCACTCGGCACAGTATCTAATACCCATCTTCGACTTGTGGTTGTCGAACTCCTTTATTGTCAGGGCTTTAGTGAAGGGGTCGGCTAGGTTCTCCTTTTCGTCGATCTTCTGAAGGTCGACGTCACCTCGATCCACAATCTCTCGGATCAGGTGGAAGCGGCGCAAGATGTGCTTCGTCCGCTAATGTGCTTTGGGTTCCTTCACCTGAGCTATGGCACCAGTGCTGTCGCAGTAGAGTAGGACTGGATCATCGAGGGAGGATGCTACTCCGAGCTCGTTGATGAATTTTCTCAGCCACACAGCTTCCTTCGCGGCATCTGATGCTGCGATATACTCCGCTTCACAAATAGAGTCTGCCACAGTATGCTGCTTGGAACTCTTCCAGCAGATGGCTCCACCATTCAAAGTAAAGATATAACCCGACACGCTCCTACTGTCATCATGGTCAGATTGGAAGCTGGAGTCTGTGAACCCCACAAGTTTCAGATCTGACCCGCCATAAACCAACCATTGGTCCTTAGTATTTCTCAAATACTTAAGGATGGCTTTAACCACTTTCTAGTGATCTTCTCCAGGATCAGATTGGTATCTACTCACTACTCCTAGTGAGTATGCCACATCTGGTCTTGTACATGTCATGGCGTATATGATAGATCCCACGGCTGAAGCATATGGGACTCTACTCATACGCTCTCTCTCTTCAGGAGTTGTCGGACAATCCTTCTTAGAGAGAGAAATTCCATGGCCTATTGGTAGATAGCCCTTCTTGGAATTCTCCATGCTGAACCTCTTCAGCACAGTGTCTATGTACATGGACTGGGATAACCCAAGCATCCTTTTAGATCTATCCCTATAGATCTTCATCCCTAGGATGTAGGATGCTTCACCCAAGTCCTTCATGAAGAACTGTGATGACAACCAAACTTTTATTCCCTGTAGTGCGGGGATGTCATTCTCGATTAAGAGAATGTCATCCATGTACAAGACAAGGAATACCACAACTGGACCATTTGCCCATTTATAGATGCAGGGCTCTTCTCCATTCTTAATGAAGCCATACGTTTTGATCACCTTATCAAAATGCATGTTCCAACTCCGAGAAGCATGCTTCAGTCCATAAATAGATCTCTGAAGCTTGCACACCTTGGACTCATCTGTGGATGTAAACCCTTCAGGTTGTATCATATACACCTCTTCAGTCAGCTCTCCATTCAGGAAAGCTGTCTTTACATCCATCTGCCAGATCTCATAATCCAGATGGGCAGCTATTGCAAGCATTATCCGAATAGATTTGAGTATTGCCACAGGGGAAAATGTCTCGTCATAGTCAATACCATAACGTTGACGATACCCCTTGGCAACCAGACGGGCTTTATAGGTCTCCACCTTTCCGTCTGTGCCCCTCTTCCTTTTGAAGACCCATTTACACCCAATGGGTTTAACCCCTTCAGGTGGGTCAACCAATGTCCATACATCGTTGACCTTCATGGACTCCATTTCGGATTTCATGGCTTCAAGTCATTTCTCAAAATCAGGTCTCTGCATAGCATCCATATAGATGATCGGATCCTCATTATTCTCATCAAGTTCGATGGGATCACCGTCCCAGACCAAGAAACCATAGTATCTGTCCAGCTGACGCGGTACTCTACCGGATCGCCTTAATGGTACAGGTATATTGGGCTCCGAATTTGATCTAATCATATCCGACTCAGGTTCTGCTATTGGTGTCGGTCCTTCTACCTATTGAACTTCATCAAGTTCAACCTTAGAGGCAACGGTTCCTTCACCAAGGAACTCCTTTTCTAAAAAGATTGCCTTAAGGCTGACGAACACCTTTTGTTCATCAGCATGGTAGAAAAAATATCCTTTTGTCTCTTTGGGGTACCCTATGAATGAGCATTTGTCAGACCTAGGTCCAAGTTTGTCTGTGACTAATCGTTTGACATAGGCTGGGCACCCCCAGACCCTAAGGTGTGAAAGTGCTGGCTTACGTCCCATCCATATCTCATATGGAGTCTTAATTACAGACTTACTTGGAACCCTATTTAACAGATAACAGGCCGATTCGAGTGCATATCCTCAGAAGGATATCGACAAGCTAGCAAAACCCATCATGGATCGGACCATGTCTAACAGAGTCCGATTCCTCCTTTCAGACACACCATTATGCTGTGGTGTTCCTGGAGGAGTCCATTGGGAGAGAATATCATTCTCTCCTAGATATGTGAGAAATTCACTAGAAAGGTACTCTCCTCCTCGATCAGATCGAAGAGTTTTAATACTCTTTTCAATTTATTTTTCTACTTCACTTCGGAATCGTTTGAACATTTCAAATAAATCCGACTTATGTTTCATCAGATAGACATATCCATATCGGGATAGGTCATCCGTGAAAGTTATGAAGTAGAAATATCCACCTCTAGCACTGGTGCTCATGGGCCCGCATACATCAGTATGTACTAGGCCCAAGAGCTCAGTAGCTCTCTCACCTTTTTCAGTAAAAAGGTGACTTGGTCATTTTACCAAGAAGACAGGACTCACAGGTTGGAAGTGATTCACAATCACTAACTTCGAAGATTTCCTCTTGAGTCAACCTGTTTATTCTGTTCTTGTTTATATGACCTAGCCTACAGTGCCATAAGTAGATATCTGACATACTATCTAATCTAGGGTGCTTGCCAGTAGAATAGACTCTTATCAGGCTTGACCTTTTTGGTCTGGCTCTGCACTGATGTCCTAGCCTGAACTTGCACCTTCTTTACTTTCTTCTTCTTTTTCTTCTTCCCTTTCTTAAAAGGTTGAGAACCAGAAGATGAGATATCTGACACACTATCTAATCTAGGGTGCTTGCCAGTAGAATAGACTCTTATCAGGCTTGACCTTTTTGGTCTGGCTCTGCACTGATGTCCTAGCCTGAACTTGTACCTTCTTTACTTTCTTCTTCTTGTTCTTCTTCCCTTTCTTAATAGGTTGAGAAGTAGAAGATGAACCTCCCACTAAATTCACTGACTCCTTGTGAAGTTGGTGATCCTTCTCAAAGTTCTGAAGCAACCCCAGTAACCCGTGGTAGTTCTCTTCAGGCTTTGTCATTCTATAATGAGTGAGGAATGGGAGATAAGACTTGGGCAGCGAGTTCAATATTGCATCTTTCCCAAGCTGCTCATGCAAGGGAAAGCCGAGCTTGCTCAATCGTTCCATCAGCTTGATCATGTACAATACATGATCAGTGACAGAGGCACCATCCCGCATTTTGGCGTTGAAGATGGCACAACTAGTTTTGTGCCTCTCCATGTCATCGGGTGTGCCAAAGGCATCCTCCAACACTTGAAGCATATCCTTTGACTGAGTTGTCTCGAATCTGCGACTGAACTCGTCGCTCATGGCAGCCAGCATGATACAGCGCACCGTGGTTTGGTCACTGAGCCACTTCTGGTAAGTGTCTCTGACTGTTCCACATGCATTGACAGCTGGCTCCTCAGGTGCAGGATCCATTATCACATATAGGATCCGTTCATGCTCCAAGACTATCTTCAACTTTTGGTACCAGCTATCGAAGTTGGATCCCACCAACATATCATTGTCCAACAATGATCGAAGCGATAGGGAAGTGGCCATATTTGCACAAAGAAGAACCATAACCTAATTAGTAATTGATTCATTAAACCTAAAGATTTGGACTTTAATCAAAAGGTTTCTCCCATTATTTTATTCGAATTGGTAGCCTCTACCTCCAATTCGAGGAATTACCCTAATTCCTTAGCGGGTACTAGAATCCACTTAGACTGCACACAAGCCCAACTTTGGTTGGTCAACCCATGTACATCTAAGGGTAGGTTCATAACCAATTGTTTCTCTAAACAATTTCTAGTAATTTTAATTTTGCCCCAGAAATCTAATCAGTAGGCTTTGGCCTCCACTGTAAGGATCCGGTTAGGTCCAACCATTAACATGATCATACTTGGTGTATCTAACCAACGAATGATTAAGCCCAACTTTGGTTGGCTCACCTAACCACCATTAGAGAGACACTTCCAAGTCATCATATGATGAGTGATAATTCCATTAGTCAACAAGCACCAGGCCTTTGGGTCTGCAATGATTATTGAGTTAATGGACTCATTATCAAACACCTTAATGGGAGGCTATGACTCAGTTATCTCCATAACTTTGTCATTTTAAGGACCTAATAATTTTAGAAGATTTAAATAATTTAGAGGATGAGGTCAGATGAACCAGCTTATCATGATCCTCCCACTGGCTTCACCAAGTCAGCTTAAGGGAGACCAGGGCTAGTCTAGGAGCACCTAAATCAGTCACACTGATTTACCTAGATGACATGGGTCAGCTCGAATAGTCAAGTGATCCGATCAAAACATAATTTCACCAAGAGGCCAGATAAGTTCGATCAGTGGGAGGGTCTGCCAAAGCTTGCCTTAGACACCATCAGAAATGGCCAGGTAAGCGGGCTCCCAATTAAAAACCACCGGTCTGGTTTACCTTAGGCACCAACTGGTTTAATTAGTTTCGATTAGATCAACCTAACAGTTCGTGCTAGATCGCTTAGCCAAGAATCAAGTCCATTTGGTTCTCGTTAAAGACATGGACTTGACCAACTACAACTATTGTAATTGATCTAGAGAATCCTTGACCTAATCTAAGACAACAATTGATTAGATTTAGTCAATTCTCTAATTAAGTCCATCTTCAATCTAACCATAGGTCTAACCCAATTAATGGACCTAATTTTCGCTAACCCATTAACCCAATGTGTTATGGTTTGTGTCTTAGGTTCTTCAATTCACAATCCTAGAACCTATTCAAACAACTTCTTAATTCTTAATTAAGTTTTGGACTGAGGGTTGGGTTTGGCTTTTCAAAAAATAATTTTCATATTTGTAAAATAATTTTACAATATGATTCTACCAACCATATTGCATGTTTGATTCATAATCAAGATGCAAGTGAAATAAACATGAAACTACTTTAGATCTAATCTAAACAGGTTCATGTAATTGAAACAATTTCAACTTTAAATAATTTCTTTGCACAAAAAATATTAACAAAGAGATTTTATTTCAGATTTAAATAATTTTTAAATCTAATAAATTATAAATTTAATCTAGATCATATCTAACAAATTTATGATTAAAGATAGATCTACACAAACTAGGACAACTTTTGCACTGTAAGGGGTAAACCTTACAGCAGGACAACCTTGCAGTTCGTGATTGATCTAAAATTTTAATTTCAGATTTAATAATCAGATTATAAATTAGATCTAATCTAAAAAATAATCTAAGCATGTATAAATAATCATGTAATAAAGAACCTGGCTCTGATACCAATTATTGGAACCAGATCTAGGGTTTCAGGGTTAGATCTTGAAAAAGAGGGTTAGATCTTGAAACTTTTTCAAGATCATACAGCGGAAGACTAAAATAAATCAAAATTTATTTTCTAAGATCAAAAAATCCTTAGATCTAAGATCCTGTTACATGATTATTACATGGCATTAAATCAGAAATTAAAATATATAAATATAACATGAACTACATGTTGATCATATCAAAATGTTTCTATACTACATCTAATGTATGTATTAAACAATAGATCAGATCTATTACCTTGCAAGTTAGACATTCTAACCTTGCTGATCTGGGCTTGAGGATGATGTTGCAAGCCACACACGCATCCGGCCTCTAGGAGTCGTCCACACGAGCCCACGAATCTCGATCAGAAGTCCTGCTTCAGAAAATCAGCACAGTATGCTAGTACTGCGCTGATCCTTCTTTGATGGTTGATCAGGTGCCTCCTTCTTCTTGATTTGGACTCTTCTAAAGATGGAAAGTAGAAGGAGGAGTTTCAGATTTGAGACACTCTCAGAAAACTCAAGATGGAGGGAGGAAAGATATGAAAACAAAAACCCAAGAAGAAGACCCTCTTTTTCTTCACGTTTTTCTCTCTAGACACCCAAACTTGCATCTTTTATATCTCTATAACCCAAAGGTATTTCTCTCTAATTTTTGGATGGCACAAAGGTATCTCAAATCTCTAATTTTTTCTCAAATTTTATGAAGAAACTCATCTTATATAGAGATATATGATAGAGTCCTTGTCTAGGTCAAACACCTAGTCAAGGCTTATCCAAACATGGCAAGTTAAGGGACGTCCAACTCTTGAGCACCTCCTTCATATTTTTGTTCATGGATCACCAGAAAAGGGTGCACAATGTATATCCTAAAAGCTACGAAAATTCCAAAAAAAATTTGGATAAATTCGGTGCAAAATTGAAAGAGTTTTGGATTTCTAAAACTCTATCTCATAGAATTCGAAATCCAAACTTATTCCTTTTAGATTTGATCCAAACCACCTTCCATGTAAGAAAGAAGAGAGGAGACCTTTTGTGAACGTGGGAGAGATCTGGGAGAGGGCTTTTGTCGCACAAAATAAGTGGAGATTGGCGTTGAATAAGAGAGAGGGCGTGGAGAAGGATTATGTGGCGCAAGGTGGAATCCTAGTCTTACTAGGATTCTGTCTTATGACTTGTTTTAATTTGGTTTTCCAAACCAAATCAAATCAAAATTAGATCAACCCAATTAAAATAGATCTTAACCCAACTAAGAATCTAATTTAATCAGATTAAATTAGATTTAAATCTGATTTAATTTTCTAATCAAATTAGAAATTAGATTGACCCAAGTCCTAGTTGAACTAGGACTAGTTTTTTCTTGCACTTGGCTTATCCAATAAACCAATTGGACTTGATCCAATGAAGCCCAAAATAAATCTAATTAAATCATATTTAATTATACTTAATTTCAGCCCATTGGCTTAATCAAATTAAGCCAATTAGCAATCGAATTGCTAATCGATCCTCCTGTAACACTTGCACTGGGTTAAATGTCAATCGTATTGATCATTTAACCCTAGAACAATTCTTAATCGTTGATCAACCATCTGATCGGATCATGAACTCTAATGTGTGTGACCTCATAGGTCCGAACCTAAATCGATAGCATAGGAATAAATTCTTATACCAATCAAAGTGACCATCTAGCAATGGTACCCGACGACCGGATAGGTCGAATGTGTAGAACAACATCCTTAGAACCCATGCGGATATAGTTTTCATATAATTCATCCCCTTGACCAAAATGATCATAGAACACCCCAGAGCTCAACTGTCAACTCTGATCAGGTTGTCTATATTGTATTTCAAAATATCAAATCCATCTGATGGATTACCCTGGCCAAGGTTTTGCTAAATTGAAATACAGCGACTCATTCTTCTCCAACTCTTAGAGTGGTCAATCCCATCTCGATCACACTCTGACTTCGCAAGTACTTGACTGTGCCCAGAAGCCTTCCATCCCTGAATTAGAAATTCAGTTAGTCCAGTACCAAAGCACAGTGAGTTGCTTGCAAGTCACTGAGGCGATCTCAGGTCTAAGGGACACTTATACCTATATCCCATCAGAGATATTCTCGACAGTAGAATACTCTGGAGTTGGTCACGTTCAATGATGATGTACCTTTACATCTCACCTGTATGCCATACCAGTGTCTCCACACTCCTTGGTTAAGAGGACAACCAACCCATATGGCCTACAGCGACCTATGCTCGATAGAAGCTGTCGTCCTTATTAACAGCCTATCATTTGGTCGTGAACAGTTTTAAGGACTAATCGATAAATCCTCTCTTTATCGAACCTAAATAGTCCTAAGGAGTTCATCATAACAACGGAGTTCATTAGAAGATGAAAGCTTATGATGAAGATGCCAAATATATTTTATTTATTAATAAATCAATTACAATACTTGGTTGCTCAACCGTCAACAGCTTGACGATTGGCTTTTTGGGACACATTTCCCAACAGATAGATCCCATCTTGGTGTGACCTAGTTCCTACAATGAATATGCTACAGCCAACATACACCTCAGGGTTCCGAATGGCTAGGAGATTGAGTTATTATGTAGTCAAACTATAACACACTCAATGTGAACTGTCGATGCACCTCAGGTTAAAGAACTAGACACGCAACTGCAGCATCGAGCTAGTCATCAACGAGAAGGTAGACTCCTTATGACTGCTCGATATGGTCACGCTCAGTACTCTCATTCTCAATGAATACCTGTACTCTCGCTCTGGTTTCTCCACACCGTAGACTCAAGATACATCTATCCTAAGAAAGCGATCGTACACCAACCTTCCGGATCGATCACCATCCTCATGATGATCCTATGGTCAGGAGCTGTTTATGAGTTAGTTATGTAAATTCATGTCTTAAATTTTCAACTCTTGAAAATATAAATTGATATTCCTACTAACTGAAAGGATGTATCACAGACACAATGTACATAATGTGATAGAAGAATAACCTATTTATTGATTTATAGCCAAAATTATAAATTTGCCCTTAGATTTGTACAGGAATGTGTTAGCCAATCTGGCATCTAGGGCACACATCAAACACTGGGCTCTTTTGGACAACTACTTCTGAAGGCGAGCAACCTCATCGATCGCCGTCTTGAGTCTCCTTCTGTAGTTATCTATTTGCCCGCACCAGCCGACTCGGTAAGTGTTGTAATTCATCTCGATGTCCTATAGCTGCTTCTGGAGGTCGGAGAATTTCTTCGACCAGTCCCAACCGTAGTCAGCCTCAGTTGGAAGCCAGGATGAGCTCCCTTCTAATGGGCTGATCTTCTCCCGTGCGGCCAGCAACTCGACCTTGAGGGAGTTGATCTTGGAAGCCTGAGTCCAAGATCGATCACTGGCGCATTTCTGGAGTTCCTCAAGCTCCTTCTCGAAGTTGGTGTTCTTCCGACTATAGTCCATGAAGTCCTTTTTGTGGAGGTTTTGAAGGCGAGTAACCTCCACGGTGGCTTCTGAATGGCTCTTCCTCAACCTATGAAGTTCGTCATCAATCTTCTTTGATTTTTTCGTTAGGTGACAAACTTTCCTTCTCAGATCCTGGATCATAGACTTCAAAGAAATCCCCTATGATAGGGGAAGAGCTTAGGCAAGGCATTGTTGTCAGGAAACAAGAGTGTCACAATGCAAATCAATGCAAAAAAAAAAAAGAAAAAAAAAAGTAAGAGAAGAAAAAGGAGCTCTCTGTAAAGAAAAATCCGATTTCATAGATTGAATAATTCTTAAGTACAAGAGAAAGAGAAAAAAGTTGTAAAAAAGCTGCGGTAGCTGCAGAAGTGGAGGAGCTCAGCACCCCCGGAAGGTCGGTCACGGCAGCTGCAGCAGTTGAAGAGTTTCCAGCTGGAGGGAGACCGGCAGCAGCTTCGGAAGGTCCAGCTTCGTCGTCGAATGCTTCATCCAAGAAGCTGAGGTTGAGTTCGGAAAACTTTCCGACAACCTTTTCCTGGCAAAGCTCGAAGCCTTTGATAAAGCCGGCCTAGCCGAACTTGATATTGAGATCCCTCATCTCGAAGGAGGTCTTGAACTCCTCCACTACTTGGGTCCTTGCCTCCGAGACTAGGGTCAGGATCTGCTCCTTCAGCTTAGAGACCTCGGCCTCTACCTTCCTTCTTTCCTCCTCCAAAGTAGCCTTCAGATCCATTGAAGTTTGTTCCTCCTTCTAGAGCACCTCTTAGAAACTCCTGACTGTGGCGACCTTCTCCTTAAGACGGGCAGCCTTAGCCTGGTGACCTTCCTCCGCCTGGGCTGCTTTCTTCTTTGCATTTTTTATCACCTCGATGTTGGCGATGAGTTGGTGTCCAATCTGCAAGAGCGGCCAGGAAGTCAATATGAAAGCTAAGGAATGAACTAAGTGAAGAAGTGAAAGGAAAAAAAAAGTAAATCAGCCTACCTCAAGAAAAAACCCCAGAGAGTCCCAAACCCACTGTTCAGGATCGGCATGGACGATCCTGTGGACGATCTCGGGCAAAATGCACCCATCGACCAACCTTTTTATTAAATCCCTGTTGTTGAAGGGATTCTCCCCCAGATCCTCTTCGGAGCCATTGGACCCTTCGATGGCAGCCCTGCTGCTGTTGATCTTGCAGGCCACCATCTTCTTCCTTCTCTTCCTTTCGGTCCCTGACGCCTCCTCGGGATGAGACTTTGGAGCGGGAACCTCGGTCGGAGGGCTTCTTGAAGAAGCTCGGGGGACTGCGAGCTTGATGTCGAAGGGGGCATCAACGACAATGGCCACCTGGACAAGCACAGCTGAGCTTGTCTCCTCTACCCTCGCCTTCTTCGTCGACCCAGAAGTTGCGGTGCCTTTCCTCTTGTGGGCCTTGAGACCCTTGGCTAACATCTGAGCTGCGTCTGCATCCATATCTGCAATGAAAAAGATCGGCACAGCTTAGAAACAAAATAAGAGAAAGAGGAAGCAGCGAATGACTTGAGAAAGAAAAAATACCGACAGGGTTGAGAGGGCTCAGGCCGACATTGAATAAAAGTTGCTCCTTCAGAAGGTCGGGGAGGAGAGGAGCTGGATAAGTCTTAAGTTTATTGGAGGCTTCAAGGTCATGCTTTCCTAGGCTAGAAGCCCGACGGATGGAGTCTCTCAGAGAGCCCCAGGGGGGCAACCCCAGCATCTGGGTCGGGCATCGGACGTAAAATTACCTCTCCTTCCAGTTGTGGATAGAAGAGGGGGCACCTTTCAGCAACCCCTTTCTACCAAACTGGAGGGAGAAGTACCACCAGTCTTTTGTCGAAGGATGACGCTTAAAGGTATAAAAGTTTCTAAACAAGGGAAGAGTTGGCTGGACTTTAGCTAAATGACAGAGGGAAAGAAATCCTATCAGAAACCTAAAGGTGTTCGATGCTACAGAAACTAGAGAATTATTTAAAAAATAAAAAAGAGCAATAATAAAAGGTGGGAGTAGAAGTCGAAGCCCGACGCGGAAGGCTTCCTGGTATAAACAAAAGCGGCCAGGGGGAGGGGCGCTAGCCCGGCCAGTTGGCCCGGGAAGCTCAAGCTCATACTCCGGAGGAACCCCATATCGAATCCTAATTAGCGAGAGTTCGTTCGAGGTCAAAGAGCTAGGAATGGTGTCTGGTATAAAGATCAGATGAGGTTCGATCCTAAGTACGGGTTCATATACAGTACTAGGATTTTGGAGGGCTGGAGCTGACGAACTTCTAGAACCGCTAGAGGAGGAAGTGTTGGAAGACATTTTGAATCAAATAAAAATCCTAAAAAAAATAGAAAAAATAAGAAACAAGGTGCTCGTGGAGAAACTGAACGGGCGGAATGCAGAGGAGGAAAAATGAAAGAACAACAAGAAAAAGAAGGGTTCCGAAACTAACCTAGGCTGGTCCGAGAGGTGCAGAGGGCAGCGAAGGTGATGGAGGTCGACCTGAAGGGTGCCTAAGACCGAGAGGGAGGATGGAGGTGGATGAAGCTCTCGAAGAAGAAGAGGGGACCGAAGAAAAATCTTAGGCAAGGTGAAACCCCTGAAGGAGGGGGACGGGTTTAAATAGACCTCAGGGTCTAGCGCAATAATGATTGTAGATCTCCTTTGGCCTACCTACAACCGCCGCGTGTCCCACTCGTCGTGGCAAACGGCTGACGACTGACAGGATCATTATTTCACCATACCTCGGGCAACACTCCAGTGGGAATTTCAAAAAAATCATTTCGGATCGCCTCGATTTGAAAAGACTCCAGCACCGATGCACCAAACGCCAAAATATCTAGAAACAATCGAGTATGAAAATCAAGGGGGGTAACTTCGGCTGTGAAAATTTCTCCGTACTTCCTTCATTCAAAACCCAAACTCAAAAGTAGGGGGACTAGTGTTGGGTATAAAATAACCCCAGCCGAAGTTCGTAAGAGGCCAATCCTCTCAGGACTCTTTCAGCTTCCGACCTTGTGCGGCATCATTCTGAACATTTCCGGCCGTCCGAGCTTCCACAGTACCATCCGGACTCCTCCAACAGTCGACCTTCCATGGTGTCCTCCAGATTCCTCCAACGAACGAGCTCCTACCATACCCTCCGAACTTCTCCAATAATAAGCTCCTTTAGTCATCTATCGGACTGCTCCAAATGCTCTCTGGGCTTCACTATCAGCTGATTTTTTACAATGATCGACTACTCTCCGAATCTCTTCCAGACTTCCTCCTGTCACGATCGACTTTACTCCGAGCCTCTTTTAGATTTCATCAATATTCGAGCTTCTCCAGTAGCAGGACTTCTACAGTAACCAGACTCCATCTAAGTTTCTATGGTGGTCGACTGCCTTCTAAATTTCATCCGAGCTTCTACAGTAAGCGAATTCCATCCGAACTTCTATTGCAAGCAGACTTCATCTGAATTTCTATGGTAACCGATCTCCATCCGAGCTTCTACAGTAAGCGGCCTCCTTTCGGACTCCTACAAGAATCGAACTCTATCCGAACTTCTACAGCGGATGGATTCCAGATGAACTTCTACAACGGACGGGCTTCAGCAGTCGGATTTCTACAATGACCGACTGTCTCCAGTGTCTTCCATATCTCTCCAGTCATCAACCTTCAACAGCACCAACCGGACTTCAACAGTGCCAACCAGACCCCTCCAATGGACAAATTCCCTCCGCACCCCTCCAACGGTCGACCTTCCACAGTATCCTCCAGACTCCTCCAGCGGACGAGCTGAAGTGAATTTCTGTGCAGGGGTAAAATGATAATTTTAAAACTTTTTTAAAATTATAATTTTACAGTAGAAATTATTAATTAATCTAATTAATTAATTTGTATTAACCCTACACAAGGATCTAGATATGATATATATAGCATGCATTTAAATTTGAAATTTAAACTTCTACGGTAAACCTTTTACTGTTATGTGTTCAAAACACATTACCTTTGTGCAGGTAGTCGATCGCTGCAGTCTGATCACCGTCGGAAAGGTCTGATCATTGCAATGTAGCCTCATAGTATGTCTAGCCTTCATGGATCGTCCACATGAAGCTCTCGATCTGATCGTATCCTCACGAATGCTAGTTCATTGCAGAACCCTTTCGATGACTGATGCTGATCGAACTCCTTCGATCGATGTCTGCTGACTCCTTGGATGCTCTGGATCATCAGCAAAGGTACTTGAGAGGTTGATGAAGCTCTCTCTAAAATCTGGTGGGCTCACGACACTCGTAGCTCACCTTCTCACTTCCCGAACCCTAGGCAGAAACCCTAGGGTACTCTCAGAAAAACCCTGCGCCCTTTCTGTTTCTTTTCTTTTCTCTTCTTTTCTTTTCTTTTCTCATGCACAGAGCCTTTCTCACACCACCCTTTCTCTCTAAGAAAGTCATACACACACCCTACCTTCTCTTCCCTTTTTAAAATAGTGGCATCCTTTCAGCGTTTTCACCATGTGAGAGGATAAAGCTAGGTGGTTGCTCACTTGAATTCAAATTGAATTTGAATTCAAATGCCAACCAACCTATCCTTATCCACTCAAGGCATGAGAAGAGAAGGGGTGTGGGTTCTTTGTGCATGGAGAATTTACATGAAAATTTTTTTCTCGTGTAGAGAATGGGGTGCATAAAAGGATAAGGTGGCACATGGATTAGTTGCCCATTCAAATTCAAACATTATTTGAATTTGAATGGCCAACCAACCTTATCATTATGCACACAAGTGGTGCACAAGGGAGGGCATGGGAAGGCTTCTTCATGGGAGAAAATTCATGAGAACTCATTTCTCATGAATTCAAATAGGCACAGGTGAGGTGAGGTGGCGCAGGGAGATAAGTCAAGGTGGTTTCAAATATTAAATCAACATAATTGAACCAACCTTATTAAAATAGGTTAGGCACAATTAGACTAAGTTAAACCCAACACAATTAGGCTTAATTAGGCTCAATAAAATCTTAATCAAATCGAGAATTGACTAAGCCCAATCCTTGATCAGATCAGGGACCAAACCACCTTGGCGATTAGGTCAACTCTTAACCTAATCGGATCAAATCCAACTGAATCCAATTCAATTGGACTTGATCCAAAAATAATTACTCAATTAAATTGAGTTAATTAGTAATCAAATCACTAATTAAACCTCTCATAAGTACTGAGCCCAAATTCGATGTGCAATCGGGCATCAAAGTCCATCGATATGAAACCTTGATCGAAGAGTCCTAAACTAGTGGGACTCTTGACCCCGATACCCAAAATGTGTAGAACTCATGATCAAAAAATTTTGATTCTCGATCACAAAGTCTCAGACACGTAGGACTCAGAGTCTCCAAGTATTAGGACTCTTGGTCGAAGAGTTCCAGTCCAGTGGGACTCTTCACCAGCCATCAGATCAGATAGGAACCTCTAATGTGTGTGACCCCGCAGGTTCAAACCTAAACCGATAGCACAGGAACCAATTCCTGTACTAATCGAAGTGATCATCTAGCAATGGTACCTGACATCTGGATAGGTCAAATAGTCACAATCGCAATATTCAAAACCTACGCAAATATGGTTACTGTATAATTCATCCCTTTTGACCCCTGTGTATAGGACGACTCAGGGTTAAACTGTCAATCTTGATCAGATCATCTGAATCATGCTCAACTCAAATAGTCCTGTGACTCCTCACTAGGACTACCCTCGCCAAGGTTTTGCTAAATTGAAACACGACTGTACACAACTCCTGAACTGGAGTGGTTAATCCCATCTTGACACACGCACCAACAAGTCAAGTACTTGACTACACCCAGCAGCCTTCCGTCACTGAATTAAAAATTCAGGTAGTCCAGTGCCTAAGTGCAGTAAGTTGCTTGCAAGTCACCGTGGCAGTCTCAGGTGGGAGGGATAGTTATACCCATATCCCATCGGAGCAAATCTTGACAGCAGAAAAAGCTCCAAAGTCGGTCACGTTAAGTATAGATGTACCCTTACATTTCACCTATATGCCATACCAGTGTCTCCACACTCTTTGGTTAAGAGGACAACCAACCCATATGGCAGACAATGACCTATGCTTGACAAACGTTGTTGTCCTTGGTAACAACGTATCATTTGGTTGCGAATATGTTTAAGGACTAAACGACAAATCCTCTTTTGTCGAGTCCAAATAGTCCTAAGGACTTCACGACAACATAGGAGTTCATTAGAAGATGAAATAATTTATGATAAAAAATACCAAATAATTTTTATTTAATTTATAATTCATATACTAATACAAGAAAGAGCACAACCGTCAACAGGCTGACGATTGGCTTTGGGATACTATTTCCAATACGAACTTCCACAATGCCTTCTGAATTTCGCTATCGATCGACCTTCTGCCAGATTCCTCATGCAACCGGACCTCTCCAGTGGACAGTCTTTAGATAAGCTTCTACATCAAATAAATTTCAGACAAACTTCTCTAGCAATCAGACTCCAGCCAGATTTCTCCAACAAAAAGTTTCTGTCCGGGCTTTTACAGCAGATGACTTCCGTCTGTAGCATCAATGCCTAAGGCACCCAACAATAGTTAACCTGTCAGTAACCTCAGAAACATCTGAGCTTCTCTTAGATTGCTGAGACAGAGAGCTATTCCGCTCCACCAGATGTCCCAACCAAGCTTTAGCCGTCCGACCCAAACTCTCCGATAAGTCGCGACAACGGACACCACTACTCTCCGTAACAAACTCCACGTGGCCCCGAACGGCCCATTACCAGGCAGTTACGGATGTCACTGTTAATCAGTTACACTCTCTCATTTATAAAAGAGACCTCCCAGATACGTTCTCGGGGAAGCTGGAAGCATTATCTCTAAACTCTGCTAAAATCCCATTCGAGTTCTCTATTTCTGCTGAAGCAGAGTATTGACTTGAGCGTCAGAGGATCTTGCTGGAGCACCCCCAACTCTAGTTTAGACTTTCCTTGCAGGTCCCAACGACGGTTGTGATCCCCTCGACTCCAGCTTCTCCAGCATCGGTGAAATTCTGCACAAATAGAACTGACGCTAGAGAAGGGGTTGTGTCTTCGCAGGACCCTTGTTCTTAAAGGAGTACTCAACGGGACTGTCTCCGATCATCTTCTTTGACATCTTCTTCTTCTTCTCCGGCTAGTTCCCAACCTGATGCTCCCCGAAAGGCTTCCACCAGGTGATCTATGGCCTCCATGGCCAGATCTCAGCAAGATCCGCCAGCTCCGACCTCATCTCCAGTTTTCCAGGCTCCTCCTCCTCCAACAACGACAGTCGGCATGGAGCAGTTCAACCTGCTGGTTCAGCAGGTCAGGGGCCTCACCGAAGTGGTGCGGCCATGCAGCAGCAGTAGCAGAAGCCGCAGACATTTGAGTGACTGGAAAGAGCATCGTCGGAGTTCCAAAATCCAGCGATCGGGCGGCCCACTTGGGCCAGTTGAAGGAAAAACCATCTTTTTCCTGTGTAGGATCTTCCAGATTTCATCAAATCTGGGGCAGAATAAATTAAAAATTTTTATCTTACACTATTTCAGATCTAATATCTATTAGATCTAATTTTATTATCTAATATTTAATATCTAAAATTAAATCTAAAAGTATGAGAAATATAGACATACCTCAAGGGTAATCTAATTATCCTGTAGATGATCGCAGCACTGCCTGAGGTTCTGAAGTAGCCATGCAAGCACCTAGCCTCTACCAATATCCACTTAGGTAGGATCTAGAATGTTTTCTCCTTGTAATTATACACTCCAAAAATCAGATCAATATCTGATTTGGAAGTACTTCAAAACTCCTTCTGAAGTTGGAGCAGCAGCCTGTCAAAGATGTCCTGCAGCCTTCTATTCCAGGCGTCACCACGCCTTGTACCTTTGGCAGATGAATGTCCAACCTTTTGGATGTGAAGAGGGGAGAAAGGAGAGTAGGGAGGATGTGGAAAAGAGGGGAGGGGGCAGCAGCTAATGGGTTTTTGCATAAAACAAGTTCTATCTCGAAACCCTAGGTGCAGCATGGTTTATATAGATCCTGTATGCTGCGCAGTAACACATCATTCTACCAATCAAAAAATTCCAATAAATTTTGGAAAAATTTTAATTGGTAGAGTGATATCATTTGATCACATCAGATAAGAATCCCCATGCTCTCTCCTATGTTGGCACCAACATTGGATAAGCACAAATAAGGTGGCGCCAAAGAGTCCAAGTTTATTAGGACTCTTTGGTTCTTATCCATTTGGGGTGGCCACTTAAATTCAATTGAGCTCACACCATAATCTGATTATGGCACCCAATTTAAAGTGGTTTGGATATGTGGACACTCCATAAAAATTCTTCAATGAATCTTCTTCAGTTTAAGACCCATATGTCAACTTTTGACAGATGTCCTAAAATAAAATTGGCAGGTGCTAGAAATTAGCAGGCATTGTCTTAAATTCATCTCATGAATTAAGACAAGTCTTTTTCAAGCTGGACAAGCTTCAATTAGATTGAGAAAAACCTTCTCACGGTTCTCTGGATGAGCCAGATCATATTTGGCTCAGTAGAGACAGAAAAGATTACACGAGGAGAAAGTTAGGCTCAATCGAGTGCTAGCACGATTTCCTTGAACCTAATTGGATCTTATCAAATCAATTGAGGTAGCCCAATTGATGACATCCAGATCCTAACCCTTATTTGTGTGACCCAGTTAGGTTCAATTCTGTATGGTAATGAGACATGTCGTGATCTCATCATCGACATCATCGAAACTCCTTTCGATGGACTAGAACTCTTCTAATTCAGACAATTAGAATGATCGATCATCAAAATTATTCTAGTTGCTCCCAAAATCCATCAGTGACACCTAGCAGTATATGGTGGCAACCCATCAGAATTGAAGATGAACCTCTTGGTGCAGCTACCTGTGTGATTGAGTTCCTCTATCATGAGCCCCGATTGAATTAGGGTTAAGGTGAACTCGTCAAACCCAACATCAGTCATATGAATCAATCGATCGATCCGAGTCCGATGTGAAACCTAATGAAAAACTCTTTTCCATTATTTCACTCTGCCATGGCCATGGACTTAAGGACTCGATCTTTCGATCATCATCGGACTACTCCTCTCATCTACCGAGATTGATAGATCTCATCTTGGTGCGATCTGGTTCCTACAATGGATATGCTACAGCCAACATACACCTCAGGGTTTCGAATGGCTAGGAGATCGAGTTATGGTGTAGTCAAACTATAACACACTCAAGGTGAACCATCGATGCACCTCAGGTCAAAGAACTAGACACACAACTGCAGTATCGAGCTAGTCATCGATGAGAAGGTAGACTTCCTTATGACTGCTCGAGGTGGTCACGCTCAGTACTCTCATTCTCAATGAATACCTATACTCTCGATCCGATGATTTCACATCGTAGACTCAAGACTCATCTACCCTAAGGAAGCGATTGTACACCAACCTTCCGAATCGATCACCATCCTCATGATGATCCTATGGTCAGGAGAAATTTATGAGTTAGTTATGTAAATTCATGCCTTAAATTTTCAACTCTTGAAAATATGAATTTATATTTCCACTAACTCAAAGGATGTATCACAGACACAATGTACACAATGTGATAGAAGAATAACTCTTTTATTTATTTATAGTCAAAATTACAAATTTGCCCTTAGTTCTGTACAGGAATTTGTCAGCCGATCTGGCATCTAGGGTACACATCTAACACCAGTCGCCCTATATCCCTTAGAAAGGAGAAGTAGAGGGTGGAGAGCCCTTTGTCTGATCACAATTCCACTCCCGGACGGTCCCTACCTCTGTTCTACCAGAAGACCCTCGAGATTCACGATCGAGAGGATCTCCTGGATCAAAGATTCCAAGAGATAAACTGACGGATCGAAAAGCTCCGCCATGCTCCTCCTGCTTACGGTGAGGATATCTGTACTGACCCTCCTATTTCTCAAAGGATTATACAGGAACTGACCTCGTCGAACTTCAAGCTCCCCCAATTTGAGAGCTACGACGGGACCTCAAATCTAGTTGACCACCTAGAGGCCTTTCAGATAATGATGCTGCTCCATGGCACGCCAGACGCCATCCTTTGCTGAGCTTTCCCATCTACCTTGAAGGGAGCAGTAAGAAATTGATACTCGGCACTGAAGCCGTATACTATCTTCTTCTTTGATCAAATGAGCCATTAGTTTGTGGCTCATTTCGTCAGTAGTTGATATCCCCAGAGAGGTTCAGAGTCTCTCATCAACATCAAGCAAAAGGAAGGAGAATCCATTCGAACTTATGTCAACCATTTTAATGCCGTCGTATTGGTGATCCGAAACTTGGACCAATCAGTTATAATGGCTGCCCTGAAGAGCTGTCTTTAAAAGAATGACCTTCTATTTTCTCTGAAAAAAAAGTATCCCAGAGACTTTGCCGATTTGCTGGCTCGGGCTGAAGGATATGCCCGAGCAGAGGAAGCCTTCAAGCTGAAGGATGAGGAGGCCGTGAAGGAGCGGCAGGCGGGTGACTCCAACAAGCCCGCAGCTGAAAAAAGGCCGAGTGAAGCTCGGCCATGTTCTCGAACTCTCCCCAGACACAAGCATGTCTGAACTCCCTCCCGAGCTCGTAGGTAGAGAAGCCCGGACCGCAAAGTTCGATGGAGCTCTCCCCCAGGAAGATTCCACAGCTACGCCCCTCTCAATGCTCCAAAAACTCAAGTGCTGATGGAGATCAGGGAGCAGCTGTCAAGGCCGGAAAGGATGTGCACACACCTCGAAAAGTACAACCCTAACAAGTTCTGCCTCTATCATCATGACCACGGCCACAACACGGAGGATTATAGTTGTTGCCCAGCTATGCAACCCAAGAGGGGGGGTGAATTGGGTTTCTAAAAATTTTAAGCCCAACAAATGACTTATGAAGAACAAAACAATGGCTTTAAATCAATATTAATTAACTAAAGCAGTATTGCAAGGATATAATAAAGAAATAAGATAAAGCGATAAAGCACACCACAAACACAAGGATTTATAGTGGTTCGGTGCTAACCTTGCACCTACGTCCACTCCCCAAGATCCCACTTGGGAATTTTAATCCACTATCCTTTGTATTCAACCCGAATACAAAACGTCGGAAACTCCGACACTAGCTATCCCAAGCTAGAATACAGGACGTCGGAAACTCCGACCCTAGCTATCCCAAGCTAGAACACTTGTTTCCCGGGTACAAGCCAACCCAAAACACTCCGATTTCAGGTTCGGATCAACCTTTCCTTGTTTTGGAAATCCTCCAAAAATAAGAGCAAAAACTCACAAAGAGTAAGAATATTTAGAGCACAGATGAATACAAAAACAGCTCCTTAAATGAGCAAATATAACAATAAAAACTTTACTCAAATGAAGAACCCCTTTTTCAGATTTTCTCAAGATGAATGAACGGTTGAACGCTTGAGAAGAGGTTGATTGTTGATTGAAGATCTCTTGAAAGCTTTGAACGATCTCTAGATCAAGGTTGAAACGATAGGCGTGAAGAATTCTCTCCTTGAAAGATCTTTCTTTTCTCTTTCACAATCTCTCTGGTATATTGTGGATCCTCTCTCTTTTTCTATGGATATTTCTTTGATCTCAGGCTTTTTCTTGCAAATTTCGGATCCTCTCTTCTGTTCTTCTCTTTTTCTTCTCTTTTCTCTTCACATTTGATTTCACGTTTGATCCGCTATTTAATCTGCAATTTCTTTCATCATTTAAAGCATTTTGTAGCATTAGAAGCAAGAGAAAACAATTTAGGCAGATAAAGAGCCGTTAGAGGATTTTTAGGAAGCATAAATGGCAATTAAAATGGGCAAAAAAATAGCCGTTGCTGACATTTCCCGTCGCAGGGGTCGACTCATGAGTCGACTCATGCTTCAGGAGTCGACTCATGAGTCGACTTCTGTTGCAACAGACCAGAAGATCTGATTTCTGGATTTTTTGGCTCAAATCAGCAGAGGTCGACTCATGAGTCGACTCATGCCTTGTGGGTCGACTCATGAGTCGACTCACAGGTCGTGCCAAGCCAAAAATCCAGCGTGCCATGGGAATTTTTTCGTGCCATTCAGCTCATAGTGCCATGAGTTGACTCATGAGTCGACTCATGCACTTCAAACCTTCATAACTTCAAAAATATTAGTCCAAACACAATGAAATTTTCACCAATAGATTTCAAATCATTTGTTCTACCAAATGGTACTATCAAATCAGGATTTTAGTGAAATTATGATTTTGCCCTTGAAGAGCATAAGGACTTTTTCAATTGATTGTATCCCTTCAATCTGCTTTGTAATCATCAAAATCAATCTAGGAGCAACAATCTCCCCCTTTTTGATGATGACAAAACATATGAACAAAAATATTTATGTTAATGCATTAATTTCAAAAGAATCCATTATGGGTGTATATGCTTGAAAAGAGTATGATTCTTTTGGCATGTAATATAAATGCAAAAATAGTTTGTCCATTTTCTTAAAGATTTGAAAAGGGTATTAGATCATTTTGAGTTCAAGATATTTCAGAGCAAGAGAAGATAAATAACTTTTTCTATGTATCAGAGCAAAAATAATTTTTACAATGATATCAGAAAAGATTTTATAATGTATCAGAGCAAAAAAAAATTTTTTTTTTTTAATGTATCAGAGAAAATTTCATTCAGTATCCGAGCAAATGTTATAATATTTTAGAGAAACCTTCACACTGTATCGGATCAAATGTTATCATGTATCAGATCAAGTTGAAAGAAATTGTAGGATGAATCAGAGTAAAACAAATTTCTTATTGATGTCTCAAGGTGAGTAAAATTTCAAAAGCAAGTTTGAATATCAGAGCATATATATAAAAAAAATACTTATTTGCATTGTACTCATGATTTTGCTTTTGATGGATTAAAGTTCTGTCTGATACCAAATTTCTCTGTCTGATACCAAATTTTGATACCAAAATTTCTCAAAGTTTTGTTTAATCTTTCAATCCTTGTTTTTGTCTAATTTCTCTAATATTTGTTTAATTTCTTCAATATTTGTTTTAATTTAATTTCTCCCCCTTTTTCTCATAATTTAGGGTTTTGCTTTTTATCTAATTTCAATTTTTGTTTAATTTTAATTTCTCCCCCTTTTTGACATCATCAAACATAGTTAACTCTTTCTTTTCCTTTTCTGAAAATATTCTTTAATTTCTTCCTCTTTAGAGTTTTTCACAGATGTTTGCTCCCCCTTAATATAGCAATTATCAATAGCAAACAACAACAAGGAGAAGATAATATTTCAATTGATGTATCAGAGATTGAAATATAACCAAAATATAATCATTACAAAGAGGTAGAAATATAGGTAAAAGATGATTCCATTAAAATCATAATTGTTTCAGCTAAATGTCAATACATGGCCCCAAGGTATAGATCCTAGAACAAGATACTAACTCCTAAGATCTAGATAAGTCAATGATCAGAGTCATCAGATATAGGGTGAGGAGATGATGGATCAGAAGTGCGTCCTCTACCCCGTCTGCCTCTGCCACGAGTAGGAGAACGAGATGAACTTGGAGGTTGAGAACGCTGAGATACTAGGGCTGATACCATGAGTCTGATAGAATCAAGTACGTTCAGTGCTCTGGAAACAGATTGAAGTAGAGCAGTGAACTGGGTGGTAGCATGCTCACTCGATCCTCTGATCTCTTTCCTCAGTAGCTCATATCCACCTTCTAGTGCTCCTCTGAGCCTGCCAGCCTCTGCAGTGAGGTCTGTGACCTCAATGGTAGACTCCTGTGGCTGGGGATGGGCCAATGCAAGGACTTGCCCCTGCAAGTCAAGAACTCTGCCAGTAAGTCTCCAGACTGTATCCTCAAGCTGCTGTATCCTGACGGACTGATCTGAAATCATCTGAAATATAGTGGAGATGTGGGGAGTAATGGTCTGATCAGAAGAAGTAGCTCCAGGTGCAAAAGAAGTACTACTCCACTGGCTAGACAACAAAGAAGCCACACGCTGAGATATATGCTCGATCTGATCATCAGCCAGTCTGAACTCTGATGGAGGTGCTCTGCTCTCTGGCTGATACACTGGTGTGGGCATCCTAGTAAACTCAGAAGGGCCAGCCTCAGTATCATGAATGAACTGGGTATCTGGTGAAGCTGCCCTGAAATCATGTACAGGAGAAGATGGACCTTCTTCTTCTACTCTGCCTTCAGTTCTGTCTTCAGCTCTTTCCTCAGCTCTCTCCTCAGCTCTTTCTTCAGAGCCCTTGATCCAACCACCAACAGTCTTTGTAATTCCCATTCGGTGTAGGCTGTGTTGGTTGAAAGTGTCCACATGTGAGAGCTTGGTAGGTGTCTCCCCCTCACAGCTAACTCCAAACCTCCTAAAAACTCTAGTAAGGGCCATACCATAAGGCAAGTGTGCCTTGGATCTGTTCAAAGTTTCTCTCATGGCCTCTATCATAAGTGTAGGGAGGTTTAGGGGGGTCTGAGTGATGATATGAAACATGACACATACATCTCTGCCAGATAGTAAGTCATGTCTACCACTCCTAGGAAAGAATAGTTTTGTCACAATCTGATGCAGGACCCTCATCTCAATGGACAGTAGCTTTCCTTCCAATCTGTTTAAACTTCCTGAAAAATCTTCTCCTAAGATAATTCTGATCCCTTCTTCTTTAATTGGGAGTTCCATATATGAGTATCCTTCACTAGGCAACTGAAGTATCTCTCCCAATATCCTAGAATCCAAACAGATGTCAATCTCCTTTACAGTTGAAGTCACAGACCCGTTTCCATAATTTAGGTTCTGGTAGAACTCTCTGACTAGATCAACATAGGTGACTTCCTTAAGAGAGCAATAAAGTTCCCATCCTTGATTTTTGATCTTGGTAGCAAAAGTAAAGCCTTCTTTCTCAAAGAACCGAAAATCTATATTTTTCCCGGTTTCTACTTTTCTATCAGAAAGAAGATTTACACTGGGGCTTATGGAGGGTTGAGAGGGACCTTGAGCAGGTACTGAAACTGGATTGGGAACAGTGGAAGACTGAGCATGCCTTTTCTTTCGGACAATTTCCTCAGGCTCTCGGATTGATTTCCTTCTTTGGGGAAGTTTTATCTTTGGAGCCATATCCAGACAAGAAGACTTGAATTCAGTGGAGGAGGGATCACAAAAGAGTAAAGAAGAATTTTGGTGGAGAAAAGAAGTGGATTTTTAATGAACGGTGAAGTTCTAGGGCACGTTCCACCCGCGCCTAACACTGCGAGAAAGCACAGAAAAATCCTTTTCAAGGAGGCGATTTTTGGTGGAGAGGAGGAGGGAGAATTGCCTCAGAATTGATCCTTGGATTTGGAGCAAAACAGAAGTTTGGAGAGGACGGCTTTCGGAAGGAAGACGACGAGAAGATGAGTCATCTCATAAACAAGGTTTTCCGTTTTAAAAACAATGAACCCGATGGAAGTTGGTGGGATTTACAAGTTTGCCATTGAGTCGACTCATGGGGGTCGACTCATGAAGTTCAGAAAATCAGGAAAAATGCAAATAAATTCCAGAAAAATTCAAAATTTTGGGAGAAAGAATTTTGCTCAATGATAAGTTTTTAGAGTGATAAAACTAAGCTTTTGGAACCAGGATAGATGTTGAAAATTGAGCTCTAAGAGTTTTTGACATCTATTCTTTGGAAATTGAGAAATTTCAGATAAATGGATCTAGAATTCCTAGATTTCTCCTAATTTCACAGAATCTTTCCTCACTAAGGGCCTTTGTAAAGATATCAGCTAATTGATTTTCAGTGCAAACATATTCAAGAATTATATTTTTGTTTTGAACATGTTCTCTTATAAAATGATGTCTTATTTCAATATGTTTAGATCTTGAATGTTGTATTGGATTTTTAGATAGATTTATAGCACTTGTATTATCACATTTTATTGGTGTTTTATTAAGTTTGATTCCAAAATCTTCGAGTTGTTGCTTAATCCACAAGATTTGAGCACAACAACTTCCGGCTGCAATGTATTCGGCCTCAGCCGTAGACAGTGCCACCGAATTTTATTTCTTGCTAAACCATGAGATTAGGTTAACTCCAAGAAATTGGCAAGTTCCACTTGTGCTTTTTCTATCTAATTTACATCCAGCAAAATCAGCATCAAATGAGATTCCTTAGGATTAGATTGATATCTTGCACATAAGCAAACACTAAACATGATATCAGGCCTACTTGCAGTTAAATATAATAATGAGCCAATCATACCTCTATAGTATTTTAAGTCTACGCTTTTACCTTCATCATCCTTGTCAAGCTTACATGAGGGACTCATTGGTGTGCCAATTGGTTTGCAGTTCTCCATTCCAAATCTTTTGAGTAGTTCCTTGGTGTACTTGCTTTGGGTGATGGAGATTCCCTCTTTTGATTGTTTGATTTGGAGTCCGAGAAAGAAAGTGAGTTCTCCCATCATGCTCATCTCGAACTCTCCCTGCATAAGCTTAGCAAAGTCTTGACAAAGGGATTCATTAGTAGACCCAAAAATTATGTCATCAACATAAATTTGTATAATTAGCATATCATTTTGGTTTCTTTTAATAAATAGAGTTGTATCCACATTGCCTCTTGAGAAACCATTATTTAGTAGAAATTTGCTTAGCCTTTCATACCATGCTCTAGGTGCTTGTTTTAGACCATATAAAGCTTTATTTAATCTAAAGACATGATTGGGAAAAGCATGATTTTCAAATCCAGGGGGTTGTTCTACATATACTTCTTCAGAAATATATCCATTTAAAAATGCACTTTTAACATCCATTTGAAATAGTTTGAATTTCATAAAGCAAGCATAAGCAAGTAGAAGTCTAATGGCTTCTAATCTAGCAACAGGTGCAAAGGTTTCATCAAAATCAATTCCTTCTTCTTGATTATATCCCTTAGCAACCAGTCTTGCTTTATTTCTAATTACATTTCCATGCTCATCTAATTTGTTTCTAAAGACCCATTTTGTGCCAATTATTGAATAATCTTTAGGTCTTTTCACTAAGGTCCAAACATTATTTCTTTCAAATTGACTGAGTTCTTCTTGCATAGCATGAATCCAGTTATGATCATTTTCAGCTTCTTCAAAAGTTTTAGGTTCAAGTTGAGATACAAAAGCACAATGATTGAGTACATCTCTAAGTGAAGAACGTGTTTTTACCCCATGCATAGGATCACCGATAATTAATTCCTTAGGGTGGTTGTGAACATACCTCCATTCCTTGGGTAAGTCATTTGTACCTTGAGGTTGTTCTTGAATTTTTTCACCTTTCTCATTTTGTTCATCTTCTTGATCCTTGTCTTCTGGAGTTGCTGAATCTTTTAGAGTGATCTCCTTCATACCTTCTATTAGTGGATCTGCATCATCAACACCCTTATTCTTCCTTGAAGGAAGATCGTTAGATTCATCAAAGACAACATGTATGGACTCCTCAACTACTAAGGTTCTTTTGTTGAACACTCTAAATGCTTTACTAGTGGAGGAGTAACCTAGAAGGATTGCTTCATCTGATTTTGCATCAAATTTACCAAGTTTTTCTTTGCCATTATTTAATACAAAACATCGGCAACCAAAAACATGAAAATAGGCAATATTTGGTTTTCTTCCTTTCCAAAGTTCATAGGGGGTTTTCTTTAAAAATTGTCTTATTAAAGCACGATTTAAAATGTAACATGCTGTGTTAATAGCTTCCGCCCAAAAATATTTTGGAAGGTTGCTTTCACAGAGCATGGTACGGGCCATTTCTTCTAAGGTTCTATTTTTCCTTTCAACTACCCCATTTTGTTGGGGTGTCCTAGGAGCAGAGAAGTTGTGGCCAATTCCATTTTCATCACAAAAATTTTCAAACTCATGATTTTCAAATTCTGTTCCATGATCACTTCTAATATTTTGAATTGAAAACCCTTTTTCATTAGTGACTTTTCGATGAAATTTCGTGAAAATTTGAAAAGTTTCATTTTTGTGAGCTAAAAAGAAAACCCAAGTAAAACGAGAGTAATCATCAATTATTACAAATCCATATCGTTTTCCTCCTAGACTAGTGGTTTTAGTTGGTCCAAATAAATCCATATGTAAGAGCTCTAAAGGTCTAGAAGTTGAAATAGTGTTTTTGGATTTAAATGATATTCTAGTTTGTTTACCTAATTGGCATGCATCACAAATTCTATCTTTTTCAAAATTTAATTTTGGCAAACCGAGAACTAAATCCTTTTTGATTAATTTTGAAAGAGAATGCATGCTAATATGTGCAAGTCTACGATGCCACAGCCAACTAGTCTCATTTATTTTAGCATTTAAGGAAACTAGGCATTGCATGTCTAATTTAGTTAAATCATTCAAGTCTACCATATAAACATTGCCATGCCTAAGTCCTATAAATTTAATGCCATCGTTAATAGGACTCGTCACAATGCATACAGATGATTCAAAACTTACTTTATACCCTTTATCACAGAATTGACTAATGCTAAGTAAGTTATGCTTTAAACCTTTAACAAGTAAAACATTCTCAATGTATTTGGAGGGAGTGATACCAATGTTACCTATCCCGATGATCTTTCCTTTGCCATTATCTCCAAAGGTGACCATCCCTCCATCCTTAGCATCAAGCGTGATGAATTGTGATTCATCACCAGTCATGTGTCTCGAGCATCCGCTGTCAAGATACCATTTCCTGTTTCCTTCTTGGGATGCTAGACACACCTGCAAGCACAGATCAAGTTTCTGTCTTAGGTACCCAAGCTTTCTTGGGTCCTTTCAGGTTAGTCAGAATGGTTCCTTTTGGAACCCATATTTTCTTTGTGTTTGCATATTTGTTAATAAGACATGTGTATGATTTATGTCCTATTCTTCCACATTTAAAACAAGTAATATTTGTAGGCTTTTTGCTTGAATAATTTGCATAAATATCCTTCAAAAATTTTTGTTTCTTCAGAGATTTATAACCAAGTCCAGCCTTATCATATATAGCTTTCTGATTATCAAGGATCATATTTAGCTTGTTTGAACTTAAGGTGAACTTATCTACTATAGATTTCAGCCTGTTAATTTCATCCTTAAAGTTTTGATTTTCTTGAATCAATGTGAATTTTTCAATTGAAAGAATTTCAGCTTGTTTCACTAAGGACTGATTTTTCAATTTCAGCTCTTTGTTTTTCTTCCCTAGTTTCTTTAATTCATCAATTGAATCATAGAAAGCTTCATGCAATTCTTCAAAAGTAAATTCACTAGTGGATTCAGAAGTTACCTCATTCTCATGTGCCATCAGGCACAGATTGGCTTGTTCGGTTGAGGTTTCCTCGTCGGAGCTTGAGTCATCACTCGCACTCCAGGTCGCCATCATTGCCTTCTTTTTGAATTTCTTTGGACCTTTCTTCAATTGAGGACATTCGGATCTGAAATGTCTTGGCTTCTTGCACTCGTAGCATATAGGGGTTTGATCTTTCTCCTTTTCTATGCTTTGATCCCCTTTTGTAAATTTCTTTCTCATCCCCTGTTTCCTTTTTCTTAGAAACTTCTTGAATTTCCAGGTGATGAGAGCCATCTCCTCATCCTGATCTTCATCTTCAGAGTCATCTGTTTCATAATCAGGTGAAGTTGTGGATTTGAGGGCAATGGTTCTTTTCTTTTTGATTTCATCCTCTTGATGTTGCATCATGCTAAGTTCATGAGTCATCAAGGATCCAAGAAGCTCTTCTAGAGGTAGAGTGTTCAAGTCCTTTGCTTCTTGGATGGCAGCTTGGCTTCCCAAGTTCTTGGCAGTGATCTGAGAATCTTCCTTACAAGTTCACTGTTAGTATAAGATTTGCCAAGACTTTTTAAACCATTGATTATATCAGTAAAACGAGTAAACATAGCAGTTATGGACTCATCATGCTCTATTTTGAACAATTCATATTTATGTACAAGCATGTTTATTTTAGACTCTTTTACTTGATTTGTTCCCTCATGGGTGACTTCTAACCTATTCCATATTTCTTTAGCAGATGCACAAGTAGAAATGCGATTAAATTCACTAGCATCTAGTGCACAATAAAGAACATTCATAGCTTTGGCATTTAATTGTGCCAATTTCTTGTCAACCTCATCCCATTCTTTCTCGGGTTTGGTTGACTCCTCACCATCTATAATCTTGGTGGGTGTGTGAGGACCATTCACTATGATACTCCACATATCATAGTCGAGTGCTTGTATGAAAATCTTCATCCGAGCTTTCCAATAGGTGTAATTAGACCCATTGAAAAGTGGAGGTCGGTTTGTTGATTGCCCCTCAGCTAGAGAAGTTCCAATATGGGTTGCCATAGATCTTTGGCTCTTTGATTGTTAGATCAAAGAAGGGCTAGAGCACTGGCTCTGATACCACTTGTTGCCCAGCTATGCAACCCAAGAGGGGGGGTGAATTGGGTTTCTAAAAATTTTAAGCCCAACAAATGACTTATGAAGAACAAAACAATGGCTTTAAATCAATATTAATTAACTAAAGCAGTATTGCAAGGATATAATAAAGAAATAAGATAAAGCGATAAAGCACACCACAAACACAAGGATTTATAGTGGTTCGGTGCTAACCTTGCACCTACGTCCACTCCCCAAGATCCCACTTGGGAATTTTAATCCACTATCCTTTGTATTCAACCCGAATACAAAACGTCGGAAACTCCGACACTAGCTATCCCAAGCTAGAATACAGGACGTCGGAAACTCCGACCCTAGCTATCCCAAGCTAGAACACTTGTTTCCCGGGTACAAGCCAACCCAAAACACTCCGATTTCAGGTTCGGATCAACCTTTCCTTGTTTTGGAAATCCTCCAAAAACAAGAGCAAAAACTCACAAAGAGTAAGAATATTTAGAGCACAGATGAATACAAAAACAGCTCCTTAAATGAGCAAATATAACAATAAAAACTTTACTCAAATGAAGAACCCCTTTTTCAGATTTTCTCAAGATGAATGAACGGTTGAACGCTTGAGAAGAGGTTGATTGTTGATTGAAGATCTCTTGAAAGCTTTGAACGATCTCTAGATCAAGGTTGAAACGATAGGCGTGAAGAATTCTCTCCTTGAAAGATCTTTCTTTTCTCTTTCATAATCTCTCTGGTATATTGTGGATCCTCTCTCTTTTTCTATGGATATTTCTTTGATCTCAGGCTTTTTCTTGCAAATTTCGGATCCTCTCTTCTGTTCTTCTCTTTTTCTTCTCTTTTCTCTTCACATTTGATTTCACGTTTGATCTGCTATTTAATCTGCAATTTCTTTCATCATTTAAAGCATTTTGTAGCATTAGAAGCAAGAGAAAACAATTTAGGCAGATAAAGAGCCGTTAGAGGATTTTTAGAAAGCATAAATGGCAATTAAAATGGGCAAAAAAATAGCCGTTGCTGACATTTCCCGTCGCAGGGGTCGACTCATGAGTCGACTCATGCTTCAGGAGTCGACTCATGAGTCGACTTCTGTTGCAACAGACCAGAAGATCTGATTTCTGGATTTTTCGGCTCAAATCAGCAGAGGTCGACTCATGAGTCGACTCATGCCTTGTGGGTCGACTCATGAGTCGACTCACAGGTCGTGCCTAGCCAAAAATCCAGCGTGCCATGGGAATTTTTTCGTGCCATTCAGCTCATAGTGCCATGAGTTGACTCATGAGTCGACTCATGCACTTCAAACCTTCATAACTTCAAAAATATTAGTCCAAACACAATGAAATTTTCACCAATAGATTTCAAATCATTTGTTCTACCAAATGGTACTATCAAATCAGGATTTTAGTGAAATTACGATTTTGCCCTTGAAGAGCATAAGGACTTTTTCAATTGATTGTATCCCTTCAATCTGCTTTGTAATCATCAAAATCAATCTAGGAGCAACAATAGTCAGCTCCGAGATGAGATCGAGGAGCTCATCAGACGAGGTCGGCTCAACAGATTCATCCTATGCCGATCTGAAGGTAGGAAAGAACAGCCTGAAGATCGGCCTCCAATCGGGATCATCAACACCATATCTGGAGGACCCCAGTGGGGAGCAGCCAGTGGATCGATCGGACCGCCCAAGCGACAGAGGACTACATCGACTACAGCCAGAAGAAAGCCAACTTTGAGAAGGAGCTTGAGGAACTCTAGAAATGCGCCAGCGATCGATCTTGGACTCAGGCTTCCAAGATCAGCTCCTTCAAGGTCGAGTTGGTGGCCGCACAGGAGAAGATCGGTCGATTGGAAGGGAGCTCATCCTGGCTTCTAACTCAGGCTGACTACGGCTGGGACTGGTCGAAGAAAATTTTCAACCTCCAAAAGCAGCTACAGGACGTCGAGATGAATTACAACACTTACCGAGTCGGCTGGTGTGGGCAAATAGACAACTACAGTAGGAGGCTCAAGATGGTGACTGACGAGGTTGCTCGCCTTCAGAAGCAGTTGTCCAAAAGAGCCCAGGCCGTTTTGGTTCAAGGCTCTGACGAGCTCCGATCCTTGAAGGGGACCATGGAAGAACTGTTCGTAGCCCTTGGGAAGGAGAAGGCCGAACTGTGATGGTTGAAAATTTAGCTGACCTATGAGCAGCAGGCGGTCAAGGATGTAGAAGCAGAGTCCGAAGTTCTGAAGAAGAGGCTTCAGAAATCAAAGGATGAAAGTTGGCAGTTTCACCAAATGTATCGGGAGATGCTTCTAAGAAAGAAGGATCTGGAAGAAGAAGTTGAGAACTTAAAGCAATCCCTGATAATAGCTGAAACCGAGAGTCCGAAGTTTGAAGAAGCCGAGCTTCTTTAGAACTTCTTTTACGTTTTGTTCCATGTATTCTTTTCTTTTCTTGTTGTTTTTTTTTTTGGCCTTCAAAGGCTTTTGTAATGCACTCTTTACTAATGAAATGAAAAAGAATTTTCTCATTACCTTATCTATTCTTGCTCTGAGTTGTCGTTTACTGAGTTTCTTTTATCTTTTATCTTATTCGATGTTGACGTTGTTTGAAGATTTCTGATCGTCGCCACATTGATTCGCCCTTTTTGTTCATAATCGAAGGTCTTTTTGAAGCCATTCGAATTTGACACTTTCTCCCGATGTTCGAGCTTGGGGCCTGAACTTCTCGTTACATTGAGGAAGCCTATTTTCTCCTACTAGTATTGGGTTCTCCCTTAGAGATTGAGGATTTTTGACAAGAGTTTTCTTCCTCGTTGAGATGAGGTCCCTTGTGTCTTAGATGTAGTTCATTTTTTTCTTATCTCTGGCGTAGCTCGTCGCTTTCCCTTTTTCTCTCCTCTCTTTTTTTCTTTTTTTTATGTTTGGGTGAGGGTTTTTCCTCTGCTCTTAATGGGGTCGTAGGGGCATAGAGGAGCCATTGAGGAGGCTTTTCCCCTCATCCGGTCTTAAACGATCAGATCTTTGTTTGTGTCTGGATGAGGTTCTCCTTCTATTTTTGGCACAGTCAATTTCAGCTCATGCTAGGATAAGATTTTTCTCCTATTCCTAATAGGGCTGTGGGCACATAAGGGCCGTTGCGAGGGCCTCTCCTCCCATCCAGTCTCTTAATAATCAGGTCTTCGTCTTTGCTCATGTTAGGATGAGGTTCTCCTCTTATTCTTAACATGGCTGTGGGGGTGCATAAGGGCCATTGTGAGGGCCTCTCCCCCCATCCGATCTCTTAATAATTGGGCCTTCAACTTTGCTCATGTTAGGACAAGGTTCTCCTCCTGTTCCTAACATGGCTATGGAGGCGCATAAGGGTCGTTGCGAGGGCCTCACTCCCCATTCGGTCTCTTAATAATCGGGCCTTCGACTTTGCTCATGTTAAGATGAGGTTCTGCTCCTGTTCCTAACATGGCTGTGGGGGTGCATAAGGGCCGTTGCGAGGGCCTCTCCCTCCATCCGGTCTCTTAATAATCGGGCCTTCGACTTTGCTCATGTTAGGATGAGGTTCTCCTCCTGTTCGTAATATGGTTGTGGGGATGCATAAGGGCCGTTGCGAGGGCCTCTCCTCCCATCCAGTCTCTTAATAATCGGGCCTTCATTTTTGCTCATGTTAGGATGAGGTTCTCCTTCTGTTCCTAACATGGCTGTGGGGGTGCATAAGGGCCATTGTGAGGGCCTCTCCCCCCATCCGATCTCTTAATAATTGGGCCTTCGACTTTGCTTATGTTAGAACGAGGTTCTCCTCCTATTCCTAACATGGTTGTTGAGGTGCACAAGGGCCGTTGTGAGGGTCTCTCTCCGCATCCGGTCTCTTAATAATCGGGCCTTCGTTCGTGTCGGGATGAAGTTCTCCTCTTGTTCCTAACACGCTTAGTTTTGATTGTTTGAAGGAGCTACTCCCTGTCGTTATAAGCTCATGCCAAAAGAAAAGATATAAGAATATGAAAATTTGATTTAAGGCAAAGTTATTGGTAATACATTCATAAATTTTTTAAATTTCATGGTCGCGGAAGGTTTGCTCCTTCAAGCTCTTTTAGATAGTATGTTTCGGGCCAGACTACCTCCCTGATCTCATACGGGCCTTCCCAGTTTGGAGCAAGTTTTCCTTGGTTCTGAGGTTGTGAAACAGCAGCTCGCCGAAGTACTAAGTACCCCGCTCTGAAGGCTTTGCTCTTGACCCGGGAGTTGTAGTAGTGGGCTACTTTCTGCTTGTAGGATGCCATTCGAACTTGAGCTGTCTCTCACTTTTCTTCTAACAAGTCGAGGTTGGCCTTGAGATCCTGTGAGTTGCACTGCTCGTCGAATGCCACGACTCACGCCGATGGAAGCTTGAGTTCAATCAGGATAACAGCTTCTGTTTCGAAGGCTAAGGCAAAGGGGGTCTCCCCTGTGGGTAGTCTTTGGGTAGTTCGGTATGTCCATAACACATGATAAAGCTTGTCTGCCCAAGTTCCCTATGCTTTTTCAAGTCTCGCTTTGATTCCTTACAACAGAGTCCTGTTAGTCACCTTGGCTTCACTGTTTGCCTGCGGATGGGCTATTGACGTAAAATTATGGGAGATGTTTAAGTCATCACAAAATTCAGCAAACCTTGCTCCAGCAAATTATCGCCCATTATCGGTAATGAGAGTTCTGGGTAAGCCGAACCTACAAATGATTGACTTCCAGATGAAATCCTACACTTTAGCTTCTGTGATTTTCATCAAAGATTCGGCTTTGACTCACTTGGTGAAGTAATCAATTGCCACTAGAAGGAACTTCCACTGCCTAGATGCCATGGGAAAAGGTCCAAGGATATCCATCTTCCATTGTGCAAACAGCCATGGGGCACTCAAGGGTGTAAGTTCAGAGGCAGGCTATCTTTGGATATTCGCATATCTCTGACACCGATCACACTTTCTGACATATTCAATGGAGTCGTGGTACATTGTAGGCCAGTAATAACCTTGTCGGAGCAGTTTGTGGGATAAAGATCTGGCCCCCAGGTGACTTCCGTAGACTCCTTCATGTACCTCCCACAAGACAAAGTCGGCTTCAGAAGGTCGGTGACATTTCAGGAGAGACAAAGAGTACGACCTCTTGTACAACTTGCCCTCATAAAGGATATATCAGGAGGCTTGATTTCTAAGCATCCAAGCTTCTTTTGCATCATGAGGAAGAACCCCGTCTTTAAGGTATGCAACCAGTGGATCAATCTAGCTGGGTTCATGGCTGAACTCCATTACAAGCTGCGGTTCTTTCGTACTTGGACATTTCATAACTTCGAAGAGGATTTTTTTGGGTAGTTCAGCCGGAGCCAGAATAGCCAACTTGGAGAGAAGATCGGCCCTGGTATTTTCTGCTCTTGGAATCTACTTAATGTCAAAGCTGCCAAAGGCAGGGATGATCTCTTTTATCTTTTCGAGATACTTGGCCATACTATCCTCCCGAGCTTCATAGTTTTCGCTGACTTATCCCACCGCCAATTGAGAGTCACTATAGACTTGGAGCCGATCTACTTCTAATTCTTTAGCGATCTTTAGTCCTGCAATCAGAGCTTCATATTCTGCTCCGTTATTTGTTGTAGGAAATTCGAAGCGCAGCGCATACTCCACGATAATTCCTTTCGGATTGACCAAGATCAGGCCCACACCCGCGCCTGACATGTTGGAGGAACCATCCACATAGAGGTTCCAAAAATCATCAGGGAGATCTGTTCTTTCCTCAGGGGAGTTCGGCTGGAGCCCTGGGTTGTCAGCTTCACCTCGTTCAAGTTTGGCTTCTTCCTGGATAGTGTATTCCACTATGAAGTCTGCTAATATCTGGACTTTTATTATCGGTCGAGGTTGATAGTTGATGTCAAATTTCGTGAGCTCAACCGTCCATTTCGCTATCCTTCCGGAAGCATCCGCTCGATGTAAAACTGCCTTAATCGGCTGGTCGGTGAGCAGTGTTATGGTGTGCCCTTGAAAGTAAGGTCGGAGCTTTCAAGCTGCAATCAATAAGGTGTAAGTTAGTTTCTCTAACTTAGTGTACCTGATTTCGATGTCTCTCAATACTCGACTTATGTAGTAGTTCGGCCATTGAATTTTTGCTTCTTCCTTAACCAAAACTACTGCGAGAGCCACAGGGGAGACCGTCAGGTACAGGAACAACTCTTTTCCAAGTTCGGGCTTTGCCAGTAGCAGAGGTGAGCCGAGGTAGTTCTTCAATTCTTCAAACGCTAGCTGACATTTAGTGCTCCAACAAAAGTTCTTCAACTGCTTGAGAGTCTGAAAGAAAGGTAGGCACCGTTCGGCCGACCTTGAGACAAAGCGATTCAGAGCTGCTACTCTCCCTGTAAGGCGCTGAACTTTCTTTATTGACTTTGGGGCAATCATTTCCTGGATGGCATGAATCTTTTTCAGATTTGCTTTGATCCCGCGCCCCGATACCATAAAGCCCAAGAATTTCTCTGAGGTTACTCCAAAAGTGCACTTGGTGTTAGATGTGCGCCCTAGATGCCAGATCGGTTGACACATTCATGTACATATCTAAGGGCAAAAATATAATTTTGACTATAAATGAATAAAAGGGTTATTCTTCTATCATATTGTGTACATTGTGTCTGTGATACATCTTTTGAGTTAGTGGAAATGTTAATTCATATTTTTAAGAGTTAAAAATTTAAGGCATGAATTCACATAACTAACTCATAAACTGCTCCTGACCATAGGATCATCATGAGGATGGTGATCGATCCGGAAGGTTGGTGTATGATCGCTTCCTTAGGATAGATGAGTCTTGAGTCTATGGTGTGGAGACATCAGAGCGAGAGTATAGGTATTCGTTGAGAATGAGAGTACTGAGCGTGACCACCTCGAGCAGTCATAAGGAAATCTACCTTCTCATCGATGACTAGCTCGATGCTGCAGTTGTGTGTCTAGTTCTTTGACCTGAGGTGCATCGTCGGTTCACCATGAGTGTGTTATAGTTTGACTACACCATAACTCGGTCTCCTAGCCATTCGAAATCCTGAGGTGTATGTTGGCTGTAGCATATTTATTGAGGAACCAGATTGCATCAAGATGGGATCTATCAACCTCGGTAGATGAGAGGAGTAGTCCTATGGTGATCGAAAGATCGAGTCCTTAAGCCTATGGCCATCGCAGAGTGAAATAATGGAAAAGATTTTTCCATTAGGGTTTCACATCGGATTCGGATCAATCAATTGATTCATATGACTGATGTTGGGTTTGACGAGTTCACCTTAACCCTAATTCAGTCGGAACTCATGATAGAGGAACTCAATCACACAGGTAGGTGCACTGAGAGGTTCATCTTCAGTTCTGATGGGTTGCCACCATATTCTACTAGGTGTCACTGATGGATTTTGAGAGCAATTAGAATGATTTTGATGATCGATCATTCTAATTGTCTGAATCAGAAGAGTTCTGATCCATCGAAAGGAGTTTCGATGATGTCGATGATGAGATCATGACATGTCTCATTACCATATAGAATTGAACCTAACTGAGTCATACAAACAAGGGTTAGGGTCTGGATGTCATCAATTGGGCTAGCCCAATTGATTTGGATAAGATCCAATTAGGTTCAAGGAAATCGTGCTAGCACTCGATTGAGCCTAACTTTCTCCTCGTGTAATCTTTTCTATCTCTACTAAGCCAAATGTGATTTGGCTCATCCAGAGAATCTTGGGAAGATTTCTCTCAGTTTAAATGAAGCTTGTCCAGCTCAGAAAAGGCTTGTCTTAATTCATGAGATAAATTTAAGACAACACCCGCTAATTTCTAGCACTTGCCAATTTCATTTTAGGACATCTGTCAAAAGTTGACATATGGGTCTTAAACTGAAGAGAACTTATTGGAGGATTTTTATGGAGTGTCCACATGCCTAAACCTAATCAAATTGTGTGCCATAATCAGATTATGGCATGAGCCCAATTGGATTTAAGTGGGCACCCCAAATGGATAAGGACCAAAGAGTCCTGATAAACTTGGACTCTTTGGCGCCACCTTATTTGAGCCTATCCATTGTTGGCGCCAACATAGGAGAGAGCATAGGAATTCTTATATGATGTGATTAGATGACATCACTCAACCAATCAAAATTTTTTCAAAATTTATTAGAATTTTTTGATTGGTCGAATGATGTGGCACTGCGCAGCATACAGGGTCTATATAAACCTTGCTGCACCTAGGGTTTCGGGGCAGAACTTGTTTTATGCAAAAAACCCATTGGCTGCTGTCCCCTCCCCTCTTCTCCACATCCTCCCTGCTCTCCTTTCTCCCCTCTTCATGTCCAAGAAGTTGGACGTTCATCTGGCATAGGTACAAGGCATGGTGACGCCTGGAACAGAAGGCTGCAGGACTTCTTCGACAGGCTGCTGCTCCAACTTCAGGAAGACTTTTGAAGATCTTCCTAATCAGATTTAGATCTGATTTTTGGAGTGTAGAATTTTGAGGAGAAGATGTTCCAGATCCTACCTAAGTGGATACTGGTAGAGGTCAGGCACTTGCATGGCTACATCAGAACCTCAGGCAGTGCTGCGATCATCTACAGGATAATTAGATTACCCTTGAGGTATGTCTATGTTTCTCATACTTTTAGATTTAATTTTGAAATTAAAATATCAGATAATAAAATTATATTTAATAGATATTAGATCTAAAATAGTATAGGATAAAATTTAAAATTTATTCTACCCCAGATTTGATGAAATCTGGAAGATCCTACACAAGAAAAAGGCGGTTTTTCCTTCAAGTAGTATCAGAGCCAGGTTGTTGGCTCTATTTCAGATCTAATTTAGATCTGATTTTAATTTTAATTTATCTAATATTAAAAAATTTTATATATCACATCAGATGTGATAGGATCTAAAATTAAAATATTTAAAATTAAATCTAAGATGATCTAACATGCATGAGATGCATGACTAGACTAGGATTAGTTGAATCCATGAATAGTCTTAAGTTTTATATTTTAATGAGATTAAAATATGAATTAAATTTAATTTATTTTCTATTTTTTTGATATTATAAGTGTTATAATTGGATCAAAAAATAGAAAATAAAATTTTAATTTTTTCATAAAATTAATCTGTTACATGCCTAGACTAGTTGTAGAACTGATCTAGTAACTTGTCTAGGATAGATTTAATTTTGAATAGTTTAATTTAAATTTTATTTTTTAGATATTATATATGATGTAATAGATCTGAAAATATGTTAATTAGATTAATTTTTGATACATGAGATGTATGCAAAGCATGTATTAGTTAGATCTTAAATTGTATATGTGATATGTTAATTTAAATCTAACTAGTTTTGTAGTTAGATTTATATTTCTGGTTAAGGTATTCCTCATGGCTGTCCGATCATAAAAACAAAGTAAGGTTTAAAGGCCCTCTCCTCCCATTCAATGGGCATTCATATGACGTGTAGGGGTGCCGTGCGTTCATCCTTAATCAGAAATCAAAACTTACTTTTCTGCAAAACCCTAGATCCTGAAACCCTAAGATTTATTTTACATGTTTTGTTTATGAACCCAAACTTAATTAATGTATTAAGTTTATGAAATTAAATTAGGTCTAAAATTGAGAATTTTAGATCTAAGATATTTTCATAAGATTGGGTTCGGGCTTGGGTAGCTTAATTAGGTCTAGCGGTTGATCAAACTGAATCAAGAGTTGGTTAGGTGGGATCATGAAAGCTAATAATTGACCAGCCTAATAGGATTAAGTCTGGGTCAAGGTTGAATCACATTTAGATGTGACTCGATCAAGTTAAGACCTAATTTGGCTCAAAGGTTAGAGTCTGGATTGTAGGCTAACCCAATTAGTTTTGGTTCAACAATTTGGTGTCTAAGGTAAGTTCGGTAGATGCGATCGATTGGTTTTTAATTGGGAGCTACTCGACTCGAATACATTCTTATCGAGTTAATGGCATATCCCTTCCATCGGTCTCACTTACCTGGCCATATGTGTCGATCCAGTTCTGATTTGAGGTGGCTAACAATTTGAGCTAACCCATGCCACTAGGTTAGTCATAATTGTTATGACTATGTCAAGTCAAGTTTAAAGAGACCTAAATCAAATCTTCTTAAAAAAATATTAAGTCTAGATCTTCCACCATTGTGGATGTGCGGGCCCTTCCCGGGGTTGATTGTTCTCGACTGGTTACAGTGGCTCAGTTGCACCGGGAAGATGCAACCATGTCCATTAGGCATTGGATGCTACGGATTAGAGGATGGGTTGGGCTCAATATTCTGGATACGGTAAAAGACCCAATCAGGAATCTAGTTCGTGTAAATGGTGGATTTGGCTTAACTAAGGATTGAAGCAATATCCCAAATACGATGAGCTTCATGAATTAGAGACGAAGTTTTGGGTGCACCATGATTAGAGAATCATTGGACAAGAGTTGTCCACTCATCGGTTGATCCATCACCAATAACTGTTAGGTGAGGTGATGAGCTAGTCGGTAAGACCGCACCACCCACTAGAAATCACTAATCACAGAGATTTTCACATCTCTACCAAGGGAGTGTAGGGATCTGAGAAAATAGTGGGAGCCTAATTTGTTTAAAAATAAAAATTCTAAACAAATTGGTTGAGTCTGATTACAAAATCTAACTAGAAACTTTTGACTCTCTACAAGAAACATGTCTACCTCAAACCCCCTGACCAAAATTCTAGACACTCATAGACTGACTGGATCAAATTTTAAGGACTGGTTGAGAAACTATAGAATTATTCTGAGTTTCAAAAAATTGACTCATGTCTTGGACCAAGACCCACCTGCCATGCCAGCACGTTCGACTGCTGAATAGAGAGCATCTTTGAAAAAGTGGATGGACGATGATAACAAAGCCAGGTACTACATGTTGGGTGCAATGTCTGATGACTTGCAGCACCAACATGAAAATATTTTGACTACCCATCAAATGTTGGCTCACCTACAAGAGTTGTTTGGTGAACAGAGTCGCGTAGCCAAGTATCAAGTCTGTCAAAGAGTTTTTAAGGCCAAGATGCATGATGGGCAGTCAGTCCAAGATCATTGTTTGACAATGATCAAGGATCTTGAGGAGCTTGAGAAGCTCGATATCATCTTAGACAAGGATTTTCAGATTGATGTGATCCTTCAATCCTTGTCCGATGCATATGGTCAGTTCATCATGAATTTTCATATGCATAAGATGCAATGTACCTTGGCCAAATTAATGAATATGCTGGTTACGGCTGAGCTTTCAATGAAAGGTTCAAAAGGCTCAGTTCCTACTGTGGAGCAAACTTCTTCCAAGAGGAAGTCTTTTGGAAAGAAAAAGAAGTCTGTGAAGAAGCAGAAGGTGGATGGCAAGAAGAGGAAGCGAAACTGTCCTCAGTACCTGGCCACCCTGAAGAACAAGAAGGATGGTCCTTCTAGAGGTATGCTCATTATCGAATCTAACCTTACGATTTCTTCTGCATCCAGTTGGGTACTTGACTCTGGTTCTAGTGCTCATTTGTGCACTTCTATGCAGGGTCTTGAGGAGAGCAGGAGGTTAAGGGATGGGAAGATGATCCTATGTGTCGGAAACAGAGCAAGAGTTACTGTCGTGGCCGTGGGAACCTACCCTCTGCGATTACTGTTAGGATTAGATTTAGTTTTAAGAGACTGTTATTATGTGCCTGCAGCAAGCAGAAATTTGATTTCTGTTTCATGTTTAGCACAAAAAGGCTATGTGATTAGCTTTCATAAGGACCATTGTAACATTTTTTATGAAAATAATAAAGTTGCAAATGGTTTTGTTATTAATGGTCTCTATCAGTTACATGTTAATGTATCTATTTTTAATATTGAGCAAAATGTGAATGCCATAAGAATTAAAAGACCTAGAGATAGTCTAAATGATAAGTATCTGTGGCACCTAAGGCTAGGTCATATAGCGGAAGACAGGGTTAACAAATTGGAGAAATCTGGGCTATTGAGTCTGTTGACTTTCAAGTCATATCCAGTTTGTGAATCATGCCTTCAAGGCAAAATGACCAAGCTCCCTTTTGTGGGACATTGGGAAGGGCCATAGACCTACATGCCCTAGTACATACGGATGTGTGCAGCCCATTTGATGTGCCGGCTAGAGGCAACTTTGTCTACTTCATTACCTTTACCGATGATATGTCTAGGTACGGGTATGTGTTTCTAATGAAACACAAGTCTGAAGCCTTTGAAAAGTTCAAAGAATTCAGACATGAGGTAGAAAAACAAACAGGAAAGTCCATTAAGGTTCTTCGATCAGATCGAGGAGGTGAATACCTTAGTCGGAAATTTCTAGACTATCTTAAGGATAATGGCATAGTCTCACAATGGACTCCACCTGGAATGCCTCAACTCAATGGGGTTTCAGAAGGGAGAAATCGGACCCTATTAGATATGGTCCGTTCCATGATGAGCTTCACAGACCTCCCTAATTTTCTTTGGGGACATTATCTCATGACAGTAATTTATGTATTGAATAGGGTTCCCTCTAAAACCGTTCCTACCACACTGTATGAGATATGGCATGGTAAGAAGTCAAGTCTGAATCATCTCAGAATTTGGGATTGTCCGGCTCATGTCAAGAGACAACAGATGGACAAGTTAAAGTTCAGATCTTTTAGAGCTCGATTCATAGGATATCCTAAAGAGTCATTAGGATACTATTTTATATTTCAGAAGACCATAATGTGATTTTGAGTCAAAATACTATTTTTCTTGAAAAATAGTTTATTCAAGATGGTGGCATCGGAAGAATAATTAAGCTCAAGGAGAATGTCTCCCAAGAGCAATGAGCTAAAGAACCTGAGGAACCCAATCATTTAGAACCAGTCCTAACACAACCTCTTCCACCTCATAGATTGACTAGGATTTTCCATCCTCCTGAAAGGTACCTAGGTACCATACAAGAGAATGTAGAGAAAATATTTCTCACAAAAAATGGGGTTCATGGTGATGATCCCAAGACCTATGATGAGGCGATATCAGATATCGATTTTGAAAAATGGTTAGAGGCAATGAGATCAGAAATTGACTCGATGCACTCAAACCAAGTCGGGACCTTGGTAGATCCACCTAAAGGTATTGTACCTATTGGGTGTAAATGGATCTTCAAGAGAAAGATAGGTGCAGATGGAAATGTGGAGACATTCAAGGCTAGGCTCGTAGCGAAAAGTTATAGTCAGCGTGAAGGCATTGACTATCAGGATATCTTCTCATCCGTAGTCATGCTAAAATCCATCCGCACATTGCTTGCTGTTGCAGCCTATTTCGATTATGAAATATGACAGATGGATGTGAAAACGGTATTCTTAAATGGACATCTTAAGGAAGATATCTATATGGAACAGCCGCTTGGATTCACATCCAGTGATGCTTATCACAAGGTCTGCAAGCTGCAAAGGTCCATTTATGGACTTAAGCAAGCATCTCAAAGTTGGAATACTCATTTCAATGATGTGATCAAAATATTTGGTTTCATCAAGAACGAGGAGGAACCATGTGTGTTCAAAAAAGTTAGTGGGAGCACAGTTGTCTTCCTCGTATTGTACGTGGATGACATCCTCCTAATTGGGAATAACATTTTCATGTTGACCTCAGTCAAAATATGGTTGTCTAAGGAGTTCTCTATGAAAGATGTAGAAGGGGCATCCTTTATACTGGGTATTAAGGTCTATAGAGATAGACCAAATAGGATGCTAGGACTTTCACAGAAGATGTATATAGAGGAGGTGCTAAAGAGGTTTAGCATAAAAAACTCCAAAAGAGGTTTATTGCCTTTTAGACATGGCATTCATCTCTCCAAGAAGATGTGCCCTAGCACACCTGAGGAGATTGAACGCATGAGCAAGATCCCTTATGCTTCAGCAATAGGGAGCCTCATGTATGCCATGCTATGTACACGACCTGATATAGCCCATGCTGTGAGTGTCACAAGTAGATATCAGTCAAATCCAGGCGAAGTGCACTGGACTTCTGTGAAATGTATCCTTAAGTACTTGAGAAGGACTAAGAATATGTTTCTAGTCTTTGGGAATGGAGAACTCCAGATTCAGAGATTTACAGACTCAGACTTTATGTCTGATATAGATGATCGAAAGTCAATATTTGGGAGTTTGTTCATTTACAATGGTGGTGCAGTTAGTTGGAAGAGTTTCAAGCAGACGGTGATTGCTGATTCCACCATGGAGGCAAAGTATATTGCCGCATCGAAAGCTGTAAAGGAGGCATTCTGGTACAAGAAGTTTGCCGCAAAGCTTGGATTGATGTCATCAGATATCATCCCTCTTTACTGCGACAATAATGGCACTATAGCCCTAGCTAAAGAGCCAATGTCTCACCAGAAGTCCAAGCACATCGAGCGACGATTCCATCTGATCCGTGATTACCTCGAAAAGGGTTGTGTCGAGGTCAAGAGAGTCGACTCCACAGACAATGTGGCAGACCCACTGACTAAGCCATTGGACCAACAGAAGATCGAAGCCCACCTTAAGAAGATGGGACTTAGATATGTGGCCAATTGGCATTAGGTCAAGTGAGAGTTTGTTAGATGTGTGCCCTAGATGCCTGATCGGCTGACACATTCATGTACATATCTAAGGGCAAAATTATAATTTTGACTATAAATGAATAAAAGGGTTATTCTTCTATCACATTGTGTATATTGTGTCTGTGATACATCTTTTGAGTTTGTCAGAATGTTAATTCATATTTTCAAAAGTTAAAAATTTAAGGCATGAATTCACATAACTAACTCATAAACTGCTCTTGACCATAGGATCATCACAAGAATGGTGATCGATCCGGAAGGTTGGTGTACGATCACTTCTTTAGGATAGATGAGTCTTGAGTCTATGATGTGGAGACACCGGAGCAGGAGTACAGGTATTCGTTGAGAACGAGAGTACTGAGCGTGACCACCTTGAGCAGTCATAAGGAAATCTACCTTCTCGTCGATGACTAGCTCGATGCTGCAGTTGTGTGTCTAGTTCTTTGACTTGAGGTGCATCGTCGGTTCACCTTGAGTGTGTTATAGTTTGACTACACCATAACTCGACTCCTAGTCATCCAAAACCCTGAGGTGTATGTTGGCTGTAGCATATTCATTGTAGGAACCAGATCGCATCATGATGGGATCTATAAACCTCGGTAGATGAGAGGAGTAGTCCTATGATGATCAAAAGATCGAGTCCTTAAGCCCATGGCCATGGCAGAGTGAAATAATGGAAAAGAGTTTTCCATTGGGGTTTCACATCAGACTCGGATCGATCGATTGATTCATATGACTGATGTTGGGTTTGACGAGTTCACCTTAACCCTAATTCAGTCGGAACTCATGATAGAGGAACTCAATCACACAGGTAGCTGCATCGAGATATTCGTCTTCAGTTCTGATGGGTTGCCACCATATACTGTTAGGTGTCACTGGTGGATTTTGGGAGCAATTAGAATGATTTTGATGATCGATCATTCTAATTGTCTGAATCAAAAGAGTTCTAATCCATCGAAAGAAGTTTCGATGATGTCGATGATGAGATCATGACATATCTCATTACCATACAGAATTGAACCTAACTGGGTCACACAAACAAGGGTTAGGGTCTGAATGTCATTAATTGGGCTAGCCCAATTGATTTGGATAAGATCCAATTAGGTTCAAGAAAATCGTGCTAGCACTCAATTGAGCCTAACTTTCTCCTCATGTAATCTTTTCTATCTCTACTGAGCCAAATATGATCTGGCTCATCTAGAGAACTTTGGGAAGGTTTCTCTTAATTTAAATGAAGCTTGTCCAGCTCAGAAAAGGCTTGTCTTAATTCATGAGATGAATTTAAGACAACACCTGCTAATTTCTAGCACCTGCCAATTTTATTTTAGGATATTTGTCAAAAGTTGACATATGGGTCTTAAACTGAAGAGCACTTATTGGAGGATTTTTGTGGAGTATCCATATTTCTAAATCTAATTAAATTAGGAGCCATAATCAGATTATGGCATGAGCCCAATTGGATTTAAGTGGGTTCCCCAAATGGATAAGAACCAAAGAGTCCTGATAAACTTGGACTCTTTGGCACGACCTTATTTGAGCCTATCCATTCTTGGCGCCAACATAGAAGAGAGCATGGGGATTCTTATCTGATGTGATCAAATGATATCACTCCACTAATCAGAATTTTTCCAAAATTTATTGAAATTTTTTGATTGGTCGAATGATGTGGCACTGCGCAGCATATAGGGTCTATATAAACCCTGCTGCACCTTGGGTTTCAGGGCAGAACTTGTTTTATGAAAAAAACCCACTAGATGCTGCCCCATCCCCTCTTCTCCACATCCTCCCTACTCTCCTTTCTCCCCTCTTCATGTCCAAGGAGTTGGACGTTCATCTGGCATAGGTGCAAGGCGTGGTGATGCCTGGAACAGAAGGCTGTAGGACTTCTTCGACAGGCTGCTGCTCCAACTTCAGGAAGACTTTTGAAGATCTTCCTAATCAGACTTAGATCTAATTTTTGGAGCATAGAATTGCGAGAAGAAGATATTCTAGATCCTACCTGAGTGGATACTGGTAGAGGTCAGTTGCTTGCATGGCTACATCAGAACCTCAGGCAGTGCTGCGATCATCTACAGGGTAATTAGATTACCCTTGAGGTATGCCTATGTTTCTCATACTTTTAGATTTAATTTTAAAATTAAAATATCAGATAATAAAATTAGATCTAATAGATATTAGATCTGAAATAGCATGGGATAAAATTTAAAATTTATTCCACCTCAGATTTGATGAAATCTGGAAGATCCTACACAGGAAAAAGACAGTTTTTCCTACACTTGGTTGGGTTCAGCTTCATCTTGTATTTTCGGAGGGCGCTGAAGGTCTCATCAAGGTCGGCGATGTGGTTCATTGAGGATTTATATTTTACAAGCATGTCATCCACGTAGACCTCCATGTTACGGTCAATCTGCTTTTTGAAGATCTTGTTCACCAGCTATTGATAGGTCGCCCCTGCATTTTTGAGGCCAAAAGGCATGACCCTGTAACAGTAAAGACCACGATCAGTGATAAACGCAGTCTTTTCTTCATCCTCTTGTGCCATTCTGATTTGATTGTAGCTGGAGAATGCATCCATGAAAGTGAGAAGCTCGTGGCTTGAGGTTGCATCCACTAATTGTTCAATTTTGGGCAGAAGGTAATTGTCCTTCAGGCAGGCTTTATTCAGCTTTTTGAAGTCTATACACATCCTCCACTTGCCGTTCGCCTTCTTGATGAGAACCACATTAGAGACCCAGTTCGGATAGTTGACTTCTCTGATGAACCCAGCTTTTAGGAGTTTATCAACTTCCTCAGCTATTGCCTTCTGCCTTTCCGATGCATGACCCTAGATTTTTTTCTTCATCGACCGATGTTTAGGATCAACAGCTAGACGTGTTCCATGACTTCCGCATCAATCTCCGATATGTCCATCGAAACCCAAGAGAAAACATCCGCATTCTTTTATAGAAAATTGATGAGCTGTGTCCGTACCTCTTATCCTAAGCGAGAGCAAATCTTCACCACGTGCTCTTCATCCCCATTGTTCAAAGGAATTGAGATAAGATCTTCAATTGGCTGACCCCGTTCTTCAGCAAGGTCATCGCGGGTGTCTAATCCATCAACCGGACAGGGGTCAGACTGATCATTTCTTTGTAAGGCTATGTTATAGTAGTGTCTTGCCAGGACTTGATCTCCTCTGACCTCTCCGACCCCTTGGCTTGTAGAAAATTTCAATTTTAAATGGTAGGTCGATACCACAGCTCAAAGGGCATTGAGGCCAGGTCAGCCGAATATTGCGTTGTAGGCAGATGGTGCACTTACTACCAGAAAATTCACTTGCACTCTAGATTGTTTTGGGTACCGACTTGCAACTATGATCAAAGTTATTACTCCTTCCATTGGCACAACATCGCCAGTAAACCCTACCAATGGGGAGCTTATCGGCCCTAATCGATCATCCGAAATGGATATTTTTGAGAATGCATCATAAAATAAAATATTAGCTGAGCTTCCATTATCAACAAGAATGCGGTGTATATCATAGTCAGCAATATTTAAAAAAACTACAACCACATCATTATGGGGGAATTGAATCCCCTGGGCATCTTCTTCAGTAAAGGTTATAGATTCTTCAGTCCTCTGCCGTTTGGGCGGTCCAGCCGATCCACTGGCTGCTCCCCGTCGGGGTCCTCCAGAGATGGTGTTGATGATCCCGATTGGAGGCCAATCTTGAGGTTGTTCTTCCCTCCTTGATGGCTCTGGTTGTGGTAGGGCCCTCGGCCGATCTTCCCTACCTTCAGGCCGATGTAGGATGAATCTGTTGAGCCGACTCCATCTGATGAGCTCCTCGATCTCATCTCGGAGCTGAATACACTCCTCCGTGTCGTGGCCGTGGTCACGATGACAGATGCAGAACTTGTTAGGGTTGCACTTTTTGGGGTATGTGCACATCCTTTCTGGCCTTGGTAGCTGCTCCCTGATCTCCATCAGCACTTGAATTTTGGAGCATTGAGAGGGGCGTAGCTGTGGAATCTTCCTAGGGGAGAGCTCCACCGAACTCTACGGTCCAGGTTTCTCTACCTACGAGCTCGAGGGGGAGTTCAGACTTGCTTGTGTCTGGAGGGAGTTCGAGAACATGGCCGAGCTTCACATGGCCCTTTTTTAGCTGTGGGCTTTCTGGAGTCACCCGTCTGCCGCTCTTTCGTGGTCTTCTCGTTCTTCAGCTTGAAGGCTTTCTCTACTCGGGCATATCCTTCGGCCCAAGCCAGCAAATCAGCAAAGTCCCTGGGATACTTCTTTTTCAGGAAAAATAGAAGGTCATTCTTTTGAAGATCGCTCTTCAGGGTGGCCATTGCAACTGATTGGTCCAAGTTTCGGACCTCCAATATGGCGGCGTTAAAATGATTGACATAAGTTCGGATGGATTCTCCCTTTTTTTGCTTGATGTTGATGAGGGACTCTGAACCTCTCCAGGGATATCGGCTGCTGACGAAATGAGCGATGAAATGAGCCACAAACTAGTGGCTCATTTGATCAAAGGAGAAGATAATATCCAGCTTCAGTGTCGAGTACCAATTTCTTGCTGCTCCCTTCAAGGTAGATAGGAAAGCTCGGTATAGGATGGCATCTGGCACGCCATGGAGCAGCATCATTATCCAGAAGGCCTCTAGGTGGTCAACCAGATCCGAGGTCCCATCGTAGCTCTCAAATTGGGGGTGCTTGAAGTTTGGCGGGGTCTGTTCCTGCATAATCCTTTGAGAGAAAAGACGGTCAGTACAGATATCCTCACCGTAAGTAGGGGGAGCATGGCGGAGCTCTTCGATCTGCCAGTTCATCTCTTGGAACCTTTGATCCAGGAGATCCTCTCGATCGCGAATCTCGAGAATCTTCTGGTAGAATGGAGGTAGGGACCCTTCGAGGGTGGAATCATGATCAGACAGAGGGCTCTCCGCCCTCTGCTTCCCCTTTCTATGGGATACAGGGTGACTGGCCCAAGTGGGCCGCCTGATTGCCGAATTCTGAAACTCTGGTGATGCTCTTTCCCACAGACAGTGCGAAAAAAAAACAAAAATAAAATAAAAATAAAAAAAAAATAAGAAAAAAAAGAATACATGAAACAAAAGGTAAAAGAAGCTCTAAGGAAGCTCGGCTTCTTCAGACTTTGGACTCTCGGTTCCAGCCATTATCAGGGATTGCTTTAAGTTCTCAACTTCTTCTTCTAGTTCCTTCTTTCTTAGCAGCATCTCTCGATATATTTGATGAAACCGTCAGCTTTCGCCCTCCGATTCCCGAAGCCTCTTCCTCAGAACTTTGGATTCCGCTTCTGCATCCTTGATCGCTTGCTACTCATAGGTCTGCTAAATTTTCAGCCGCCGCAGTTCGGCCTTCTCCTTCCCAAGGACTATGGACAGTTCTTTCATGGTCCCCCTCAAGGATCGGAGCCTTGAACCGAAATGGCCTGGGCTCTTTCAGACAACTGCTTTTGAAGGTGAGCAACCTCATCGATCGCCGTCTTGAGCCTCCTTCTATAGTTATCTATTTGCCTGCACCAGCCGACTAGGTAAGTATTGTAATTCATCTCGGCATCTTGTAGCTACTTTTGGAGGTCGAAAAATTTCTTTGACCAGTCCCAGCCATAGTCAGCTTGAGTTGGAAGCCAGGATGAGCTCCCTTCCAATGGGTCGATCTTCTCCTGTGCCACCACCAACTCGACCTTGAGGGAGCTGATCTTGGAAGCCTGAGTCCAAGATCGATCGCTGGCATGTTTTTGGAGTTCCTCAAGCTCCTTCTTGAAGTTTGCCTTCTTCCGGTTGTAGTCCATGAAGTCCTTTTTGTGGAGGTTCCGAAGGCGAGTAACCTCCATGATGGCTTCCGAATGGCTCTTCCTCAGCCTATAAAGTTTGTCATCCATCTTCTTTGATTTCTTCATTAGGTGACGAACTTCCCTTCTCAGATCTCGGATCATAGACTTCAAAGCAATCCCCTATGGTAGGGAAAGAGCTTCGACAGGGCACTATTATCGAGAAACAAGAGGAATCCAATTTTACTGATTGAATAATTCTTAAGTACAAAAGAAAGAGAAAAAAAATTGTAACAAAGGAAAAATACAAAATTAAAGGTCTCGGACCTCTGAAGCAGAAGTGGAGGAGCTCGGTGCCCTCGGAAGGTCGGTCACGGCAGCTACGACAGTTGAAGAGGTCTCAACTGGAGGGAGACCAGCAGCAGCTTCGGAAGGTCCGGCTTCATCATCGGATGCTTCATCCAGGAAGCTGAGGTCGAGTTCGGGAAACTTCCCGACCACTTTCTCTTGGCAAAGCTCGAAGCCTTTGATAAAGGTGGCCTGGCTGAACTTGATATTCAGATCCCTCATCTCGAAGGAGGTCTTGAACTCCTCCACTGCTTGGGCCCTTGCCTCCGAGACTGGAATCGGGATCTGCTCCTTCAGCTTGCAGACCTCAGCCTCTGCCTTCCTTGTTTCCTCCTCTAAAGTAGCCTTCAGATCCATCAAAGTTTGCTCCTTCTTCTAGAGTGCCTCTTGGAGACTCGTGACTTCGACGACCTTCTCTTTAAGACAGGCAGCCTCAGCCTGACGACCTTCCTCCACCTGGACTGCTTCCTTCTTTGCATTTTTCATCGCCTCGATGTTGGCCATGAGTTGGTGTCCAATCTGCAAGAGCGGCTAGGAAGTCAATATGAAAGCTAAGGAATGAACAAAGTGAAGAAGCGAAAGAAAGAAAAAAGTAAATCGACCTATCCCAAGAAAGGTCCCTAGAGAGTCCCAAACCCACTGTTCAGGATCGGCATGGACGATCCTGTGGATGATCTCGGGCAAAACACACCCATCGACCAATCTTTTTATTAAATCTCTGTTGTTGAAGGGATTCTCCCCCAGATCCTCTTCGGAGCCGTTGGACCCTTCGATCGCAGCCCTACTGCTGCTGATCTTGCGGGCCACCGTCTTCTTCCTTCTCTTCCTTTCAGCCCCCAGTGCCTCCTTGGGATGAGACTCTGGAGCGGCAACCTCGGCCAAAGGGCTTCTTGAAGAAGCTCGGGGGACTGCGGGCTCGACGTCAGAGGGGGCATCAATGACAATGGCCGCCTGGGCAAGCACGGTCGAGCTTGTCTCCTCTATCCTTGCCTTCTTCGTCGACCTAGAAGTTGCGACGCCTTTCCTCTTATGGGCTTTGAGACCCTTGGCTAATATCTGAGCTGCGTCTGCATCCATATCTGCAATGAAAAAAGATCGGCACAGCTTAGAAACAAAATAAAAGAAAAAGGAAGCAGCGAATGACTTGAGAAAAAAAAAATACTGACAGGATTGAGAGGGCTCAGGCCGATATTGAATAAAAGTTGCTCCTTCAGAAGGTCGGAGAGGAGAGGAGCTGGATAAGTCTTAAGTTTATTGGAGGCTTCAAGGTCATCCTTTCCCAGGCTAGAAGCCCGACGGACGGAGTCCCTCAGGAAGCCCCAGGGGGGCAACCCCAGCATCAGGGTCGGGCATCGGATGTAGAAGTACCTCTCCTTCCAGTTGTGGATAGAAGAGGGGGCACCTTTCAGCAACCCCTTTCTACCAAACTGGGGGGAGAAGTACCACCAGTTCTTTGCCGAAGAGTGATGCTTAAAGGTATAAAAGTTTCTAGACAAGGGAAGAGTTGGCCGGACTTCAGCTAAATGACAGAGGAAAAGAAATCCTATCAGAAACCTAAAGAAGTTCGGTGCTATAGAAACTAGAGAAATGTTTAAAAAGTGAAAAAGAGCAACAACAAAAGGTGGGAGTGGAAGTCGAAGCTCGACGCAAAAGGCTTCCTGGTATAAACAAAAGCGGCCAAGGGGAGGGGCGCTAGTCTGGTCAGTTGGCTCGAGAAGCTCAAGCTCATACTCCAGAGGAACCCCATACTGAATCCTAATCAGCAAGAGTTCGTCTGAGGTCAAAGAGCTGGGAATGGTGTTTGGTACAAAGATCGAACGAGGTTCAATTTTAAGTATGGGTTCATATACAGTACTAGGATTTTGGGGGGCTGGAGCTGACGAACTTCTAGAACCGCTAAAGGAGGAAGTGTTGGAGGATATTTTGAATCAAATGAAAATTCTGAAAAAATTAGAAAAAATAGGAAACAAGGTGCTCGCGGAGAAACTGAATGGGTGGAATGCAGAGGAGAAAAAAATAGAAGAACAGTAAGAAAAAGAAGGATTCCGGAGCTAACCTAAGCTGGTCTGAGAGGTGCAGGAGAGCAACGAAGGCGATGGAGGTCGACCTAAAGGGCGCCTAAGGCCAAGAGGGACGTCGGAAGAGGATGAAGCTCTCAGGGAAGAAGAGGGGACCGAAGAAAAATCTCAGGCAAGGTGAAACCCTTGAAGGAGGGGGATGGGTTTAAATAGATCTCAGGGTCCGATGCAATAATAATTGCAGATCTCCTTTGGCCGACCGACAACGCCGCGTGTCCCACACGTTGTGGCAGATGGCTGACGACTGACAGAATCATTATTGCACCATATCTGGGTGATGCTCCAGCAAAAATTTCAAAAAAATCTTTTTAGATCGCCTCGATTTGAAAAGACTCCGTCATCGATGCGCGAAACACCAAAATATCTAGAAACAATCGAGTACGAAAATCAAGGAGGACAACTTCAACTGTGAAAATTTCTCTGTACTTTCTTCATTCGAAATCCAAACTCAAAAGTAGGGGGACTAGTGTTGGGTATAAAATAACTCCAGCCAAAGTTCGTAAGAGGCCAACCCTCCCAGAACTCTTCCGGCTTCCGACCTTGTGCGGCATCTTTCTGAACTCCCCCGGTCGTCCGAGCTTTCACAGTACCATCCAAATTCTTCCAACAGTCGACCTTCCATGATGTCCTCCAGATTTCTCCAACGGACGAGCTCCTACCATACCCTCTGGACTTCTCCAATAATGAGCTTCTTCAGTCATCTATCGGACTGCTCCAAATGCTCTCTGGGCTTCACTATCAGTCGATTTTCTACAGTGATTGACTACTCTCCGAATCTCTTCCAGACTTCCTTCTGTCACGATCGACTTTACTTCGAGCCTCTTCCAGACTTCGTCAATGTCCGAACTTCTCCAACAGCAGGACTTGTACAGTAACCAGACTCCATCCAAGTTTCTACGGTGGTCGACCGCCTTTCGAATTTCATCCGAGCTTCTATAGTAAGCGAAGTCCATCCGAACTTCTATTGCAAGCAGACTTCATCCAAATTTCTACAGTAATCGGTCTCCATCTAAGCTTCTACAGTAAGCGGCCTCCTTCCAGACTCCTACAAGAATCAGACTCCATCCGAACTTCTACAGTGGATGGATTCCAGACAAACTTCTACAACGGATGGGCTTCAGCAGTCGAATTTCTACAGTGACCAATTGTCTCTAGTGTCTTTCGTATCTCTCCAGCCATCAACCTTTAACAACACCAATCGGACTTCAACAGTACCAACCAGACCCCTCCAATGGACAAATTTTCTCCGAACCCCTCCAGTGGTCGACCTTCCACAGTATCCTCCAGACTCCTCCAGTGGACGAACTTCCACAACGTCTTTCAAATTTTGCTATCGATCTACCTTCTGTCGGATTCCTCATGCAATCGAACCTCTCTAGCGGACAGTCTTCAGACAAGCTTCTACATCAGACCAATTCCAGATGGACTTCTTTAGCAATCGGACTCCAGCTGGATTTCTCCAATAGAAAGTTTTTGTTTGGGCTTCTACAGCAGATGACTTCCGTCTGCAACATCAATGCCTAAGGCACCCAACAATAGTTAATCCGTCAGCAACCTCGAAAATATCGAAACTTCTCTTAGATTGTTGAGACAGAGAGCTATTCCACTCCACCAGACATCCCAACTGAGCTTTAGCCATCCAGCCCAAACTCCCCGGCAAGTCACGACAACAGACACCACTACTCTTGTTGCTCCTTGGATTGATTTTGATGATTACAAAGCATTTGAAGGGGTACTAATGATTTTCGCTTGAAAAAAACTTATTGCTTTTCAGGGGCAAAATCATAATTTTATCAAACCCTGATTTGAAAGCATCAAGTGATAGAACAAAAGATTTATGATCCATTGATGAAAATTTTATAGTTTTAGGATATGTATTTTGAAAGATATTCATGATTGAAAAATTTGAGTCAACCCATGAGTCGACTCATGGCACAATGAGCTGATTGGCACGCAGATTTTTTGGCTGACACAGTCTGTGAGTCAACCCATGAGTCGACCCCCAAGGCATGAGTCGACCCATGAGTCGACCTCTGCTGTTTTTAGGCCAAATTTATAGAACCTTAGTTTTTTGGTTGTTTTCTGTTGTTTTTCCATAGAGGTCGACCCATGAGTCGACCCCTGTGATAGAAAAGTTCCGCAATGGCTAGTTTTTAACCCATTTTAAGTACTTTTAATGCTCATTTAATGTGGTCTAATGGCTCTATTTCAGCCCAGATTATTCTCCACCATTCTATAAAGCTATAAAAGGGACAAAAAGGTGGGAATCATCAAGGAGAATCAAGAAGAGAGATTTTTGAAAAGAGGATTTCAAGCTTACTTTTCAGTCCTAAGCAAGAGCTCACTCAAAGCATTCAAGAAGCTTTTAATTCAAGCTCACCAACTCCTCAAGTGCACATTCAAGTCTTCAACCACCTTGAGGAAATCGAAAAGAGCTTTCTTCTCTTTGAGTAAAGTATATTTAAAGCCTCATTCGCTTATTAAAGGAGCTTCTTTTATATTCTTTGAGCTATTGATTGTTATACTCTGTTTAAGCTATTGTTTTTATTTTGGAAGGGTTCCAAAATAAGGGAAGATTGATCCGAACATTGAATCGGAGTGTATTGGGTTGGCTTGTACCTGGAAAATAAGTGGACTAGCTTGGGATAGCTAGAGTCAGAGTTTCTGATGTTTGTATTAAGGTTGAATACAAGTTAGTGGATTGAAATTCACAAGTAGGAGCTTGGGGAGTGGATGTAGGTGCAAGGTTGGCACTGAACCACTATAAATCTTTTTGTTTGTATTGTGCCTAATTGCTCTTCTTTAGAATTTTTTTATTCTCTTGCATTCTTGCATTCAACCAATAGCCTTGAATCAACTATACTCTCATCATTTATTTAGCTATTGTTAAATATTTGTTGTAAGTCATAATTAAGTTTAAAATTTTTAGAAACCCAATTCACCCCCCCTCTTGGGTTGCATAGCTGGGCAACAAGTGCCCGGTGCTCTAGCCCTACTTTGATCTAATCAATCAAAGAGCTAAAGATCTATGGCAACTCAAGTTGGTACTTCTCTAGCTGAGGGGCAGTCTACTAATAGACCTTCACTTTTCAATGGGTCCAACTATATCTATTGGAAAGCTCGGATGAAAATCTTTATTCAAGCACTCGACTATGATATGTGGAGTATCATAGTAAACGGCCCTCACACACCCACTAAAATTATTGATGGTGTGGAATCAGCCAAACCCGAAAAGGATTGGGATGAGGTTGATAAGAAAATGGCACAACTAAATGCTAAAGCTATGAATGTCTTGTATTGTGCCCTTGATGCAAATAAATTTAATCATATTTCAACTTGCTTGTCTGCTAAAGAAATATGAGATAGATTAGAAGTAACCTATGAAGGAACTAATCAAGTAAAGGAGTCCAAAATTAACATGCTCGTGCATAAATATGAATTGTTTAAAATAGAGCATGATGAGTCTATAACTGAAATGTTTACTCGCTTTACTAATATTATAAATGGTTTAAAGAGTCTTGGTAAGTCCTATTCTAATAGTGAGCTTGTAAGAAAGATTCTCAGATTCTTACCAAGAACTTGGGAAGCCAAAGTGACTGCCATCCAAGAAGCCAAAGATCTAAACATCCTACCCTTGGAAGAGCTTCTTGGATCATTGATGACACATGAGCTAAGCATGAAACAACATCAAGAGGAAGAAGTCAAAAAGAAGAGAACAATCGCCGTCAAATCCATAGCTCAACCAGATGAAGAAACTAATGACACCGATAATGAAGAGCAGGATGAAGAGATGGCACTCATTACCAGAAGGTTCAAGAAGTTTTTAAGAAAAAGAAAACAAGAAATGAGGAAGAGGCCACTCACAAAAGGGGAACAGAGCAAAGAAAAGGACAAAGACCAACCCCTTATCTGCTATGAATGTAAGAAACCAGGACACTTCAAGTCTGAATGCCCACAACTGAAGAAGGGTCTCAAGAAGTACAAGAAGAAGGCCATGATGGCCACTTGGAGTGGGAGTGATGACTCAAGCTCCGAAGAGGAAGACTCAACTGAACAAGCCAACTTGTGCCTTATGGCATACGATAATGAGGTAAATTTCGAAACTCTTAGTGACTTTACATTTGAAGAACTACATGAAGCTTTTTATGATTTAATTGATGAACTAAAGAAACTAGAGATAAAGAATAAAGATCTAAAATTGAAAAATCAATCTTTGCTGAAACAAAATGAAAGCATTTCAATTGAAAAATCCACCCTGCTTCAAGAAAATCAAAATTTAAAGAATGAAATTGCTAAGCTAAAATCAATAGTTGAAAAATTCACCTTGAGTTCTAATAAACTTAATATGATTCTTGAAAATTAAAAGGCCATGTATGATAAGGCTGGACTTGGCTATAACCCCTTGAAGAAATAAAAGTATCTGAAAAATATCTATGTAAACTCTTCAAGTAACAAGTTTTCTAATATTACTTGCTTCAAATGTGGTAGAGTAGGACACAAGTCATACACTTGCTTCTCTAACAAATCTGTAAACTCAAATGTAAAGAAAATATGGGTTCCAAAAGAAACCATTATGACTAACCAAAAAGGATCCAAGAAAGCTTGGGTACCAAAAACAAAAACTTGACTTTTTGCAGGTGTGTCTAGCATCCCAAGGAGGAAACAGAAAATTATATCTTGATAGCGGATGCTTGAGACACATGACTGGTGATGAATCCTAATTCATCACACTTGATGCTAAGAATGGAGGGATGGTCACCTTTGGAGACAATGGTAAAGAAAAGATCATCGGTATAGGTAACATTGGTATCACTCCCTCCAAATATATTGAAAATATTTTGTTAGTAGATGGTTTAAAGCATAATTTACTAAGCATTAGTCAATTTTGTGATAAAGGATATAAAGTTATTTTTGAATCTTCTGTTTGTATTGTAACTAGTCCTATTAATGATGGCATTAAATTTGTTGGACATAGACATGGTAATGTTTATATGGTAGATTTGAATGATCTATCCAAGATAAACATGCAATGCCTAGTATCTTTGAATGCCAAGATTAATAAGACTAGTTGGCTTTGGCATCATAGGCTTGCACATATATGTATGCATTCACTTTCAAAACTCATTAAGAAGGAATTGGTTTTTGATTTGCCAAAATTGAATTTTGAAAAGGATAGAATCTATGATGCATGTCAACTAGGTAAACAAACAAGAGTTTCATTTAAATCTAAAAATATTATTTCAACCTCTAGACCTTTAGAGCTATTGCATATGGATTTATTTGGACCTACTAGAACTACTAGTCTAGGAGGAAAATGATATGGTTTTTTAATTATTGATGATTTCTCTCATTTTACATGGGTTTTCTTTTTGGCACACAAAGATAAATTTTTTCAAGTTTTCTCTAAATTTTATCGAAAAGTCACAAATGAGAAAGAATTTTCAATTCAAAATATTCGAAGTGACCATGGAACCGAATTTGAAAATCAAGACTTTGAAAAATTTTATGATGAAAAAGGAATAGGTCACAATTTTTCAACACCTAGGACACCCCAATAAAATGGGATAGTAGAAAAGAAAAATAGAACTCTAGAAGAAATGGCCCATACCATACTATGTGAAAGCAACCTTTCAAGATACTTTTGGGCGAAAGCTATTAATACAGCATGTTACATTTTAAATCGTGCTTTGATTAGACAAATTTTAAAGAAAACTCCTATGAGCTTTGGAAAGGAAGAAAACCTAATATTGCATATTTTCATATTTTTGATTGCCAATGTTTTGTATTAAATAATGGTAAAGAAAGACTTGGAAAATTTGATGCAAAATCAAATGAAGCAATTTTTCTTGGTTACTCCTCCACTAGTAAAGCTTTTAGGGTTTTTAACAAAAGAACCTTAGTAGTAGAGGAGTAAATACATGTTGTCTTTGATGAATCTAACGATCTTCTTTCAAGGAAGAATGAAGGTGTTGATAATGCAGATCTTCTTATAGAAGGAATAAAGGAGATCACTATGAAAGATTCAACAATTCAAGATGATGAGGAACATGAAGACAAACAGGATGAGGGAGGTGAAGAATAACAAGAACAACCTCAAGGTACAAATGACCTACCCAAAGAATGGAGGTATGTTCACAATCACCCTAAGGAGCTAATTATTGGTGATCCTATGCATGGGATAAGAACCCGTTCTTCACTTAAAGATGCATTCAATTATTTTGCCTTTGTCTCTCATCTTGAACCTAAAATCATTGAAGAAGCTGAAAAAGATTATAACTGGATTAATGCAATGCAAAAAGAACTTAATCAATTTGAAAGAAATAATGTATGGATTTTAGTATTGTTGGGTATAAAATACCTACAGCCGAAGTCCTCAGCAGAATCTGCTCAAGTAGACTCCGCCCGGACTCCTACGGGAGCCGGATTTCGCCTTTAACTTTAATTGCATGAAGACTCCGCCCGGACTCCTACGGAAGCCGGGCTTCATCCTCGACTCCAACGGCTGCAGACAGACTTCGTCCGAACTCCCACGGGAGCCGGACTCTGCCAGCAACTTCAAGCACAAGTAGACTCCACCCAGACTCCTACGGGAGCCGAGCTCCGTCGTCAACATCAGCTGTCGGTAAGCCTTGTCCGGACTCCTATGGGAGTCGGATTTCGCCTTTAACTTTAATTGCAGGAAGACTCCGCCCGGACTCCTATGGGAGCCGGGCTTCGTCCTCGACTCCAACGGCTGCAAATAGACTTCGTCCAAACTCCCACGGGAGCCGGACTCCGCCAGCAACTTCAACCGCAAGTAGGCTCTGCCCGGACTCCTACGGGAGCCAGGCTCCGTCCTCAACATCAGCTGTCGGTAAGCCTTGTCCGGACTCCTACGGGAGCCGGATTTTGCCTTTAACTTTAATTGCAGGAAGACTCTGCCTGGACTCCTACGGGAGCTGGGCTTCATCCTCGACTCTAACGGCTGCAGACAGACTTCGTCTGGACTCCCACGGGAGCCGGACTCCGCCAACAACTTCAACCGCAAGTAGACTCCGCCCGGACTCCTACGGGAGCCGGGCTCCATCCTCAACATCAGCTGTCGGTAAGCCTTGTCCGGACTCCTACGGGAGCCGGATTTCGTCTCTAACTTTAATTGCAGGAAGACTCCTCCCGGACTCCTACGGGAGCCGGGCTTCGTCCTCGACTCCAATGGCTGCAGACAGACTTCGTCCAGACTCCTACGGGAGCCGGACTCCGCTAACAACTTCAACCGCAAGTAGACTCTGCCCGGACTCCTACGGGAGCGGGCTCCGCCCTCAACATCAGCTGCCGATAAGCCTTGTCCGGACTCCTACGGGAGCCGGACTTCGCCTTTAACTTTAATTGCAGGAAGACTCCTACGGGAGCCGGACTCCTACGGGAGCCTTGTCCGGACTTCGTCCTCGACTTCAACGGCTGCAGATAGACTTCGTTCGGACTCCTACGGGAGCCGGACTCTGCCAACAACTTCAACTGCAGGTAGACCTCACCCAAACTCCTACGGATACCAGACCTCACTACCGACTCCAACCGAACTTCGGCCGACAAGTCTGGACCCCCTGGCAGGCCACAGTATCGGCCACGATTCTGCCCCACTCCCTGCGGCGGGCCCTACGCGGCTCCATTACTCCCTGGCAGGCCACAGTAACGGACAACACTGCTCCACTCCCTACGGCGGACCCTACGCAACTCCATTACTCCCTGACAGGCCGTATTAACGGCCATAATTCTGCTCCACTCCCTGTGGCAGATCCTGTGCGATCCCACCACTCCATGACGAGTCACGACAGCGAACGTCGCTCCACTCCCCGTAACTGACTCCATGTGGCACACCCCGGTGTTAGCCACGGGTCCACTCCACTACTCTTCGCAGCAAACTCCGCCTGACCCTGGGCAGCTCACTGCCAGACGGTTACGGATGTCGCTATCAGACTACTGCCCCCTCCACCTATAAAAGGGGACCCCAGATACGTTATTCTATAAGCTCTAATCTTTCATCCAAAAACTCTACTAAATTCTCCGTTCGAGCACTCCATTCTTGTTGAGGCAGAGAACTGACTTGAGCGTCGGAGGGTCTTGCCGGAGCAACCCCACCTCTGGTTTAGACTTCTTTTGCAGGTCCCGACGGCGACCGCGACTTCCCCGACTCCAGCTTCTCCGGCGCAAGCGGATTTTTGCACCAACAGGATTGGCGCTAGAGGAAGGGCTGTGCCTTCGCAGGACCCTTGTTCTTAAAGGAGCGCTCAACAGATCCACCTCCGATCATCTTATCCGGCACCCACTCCTCCTTTCGCACCACTACCTCTAGCTATGGTCACCGACAAGGAGCGGCCGAACGATCGGCCTCTATCGGATCCCGTCAACACCATTTCGGGGGGATCTCAGCGGGAGGCAACCAACATACCAGCTGTATCCTCCAAGCGACAAAAAGTTGAAGAACCCATAACCTTTACCGAAGAAGACACGCAGGGAGTCTAATTCCCTCATAACGATGCGGTCGTAGTTTCCTTGAATATAGCAAATTACGACGTCCGTCGCATTCTTATCGACAACGGAAGTTCGGCCGACATCTTGTTCTACAACGCCTTTTCAAGATTGTCTGCTCTTAGCGATCATCTGAGGCCGATTTGCTCCCCCCTGGTGGGGTTTACTGGTGACGCCATTCCGACGGAAGGAATGATAGCTTTGATTGTGACCGCGGGTCAATATCCAAAGCAATCCAGGGCTCTGGTGAATTTCTTGGTGGTGAAGGCGCCGTTCGCCTACAATGCAATCCTTGGCCGACCCGGCCTCAATGCCCTCCGAGCTGTCGTTTCGACCTACCATTTGAAGTTGAAGTTCCCCACCAACCAGGGGATCGGAGAGGTCCGGGGAGACCAGGCCCTGGCCAAACACTGCTACAACATCGCCTTGCAAAGAAGCGATCAGGCTGACCCCTGTCCCATCGATGGACTAGATGCTCGCGATGACCTCACCGAAGAAAGGGGCGGCCCAATCGAAGATCTGGTACCAATCCCTTTGAATGATGGGAACGCGGAGCATGTGGCGCTAATCGGCTCCAACCTAGGGGAGAAATGCGGATGTTTTCGCTTGGGTTCTGGCAGACATGCCGGGGATTGACACGAAAGTCACGGAGCATCATCTGGCCGTCGATCCAAAGCATCGACCGACGAAAGAAAAAATCCAGAGTCATGCCCCGGAGAGGCAGAAGGCGATAGCCGAGGAAGTGGATAAGCTCCTCAAGGCCGGATTCATTAAGGAAGTCAATTATCCTGATTGGATTTCCAATATTGTTCTGGTCAAAAAAGCAAACGGCAAGTGGAGGATGTGCATAGACTTCAAAAAGCTGAATAAGGCTTGTCCAAAAGACAGCTACCCCCTTCCCAGAATCGACCAACTGGTGGACGCGACCTCGGGCCACGAGCTCCTCACCTTCATGGACGCGTTCTCTGGCTATAATCAAATTAGAATGGCGTCTGAAGATGAAGAAAAGACAGCTTTCATCACTAATCACGGCCTCTACTGTTACAGGGTCATGCCTTTCGACCTCAAGAATGTGGGCGGAACCTACCAACGGTTGGTGAACAAAATCTTTAAAGAGTAGATCGGCCGAAACATGGAGGTCTATGTTGACGATATGCTCGTAAAAAGCAAGTCTTCCAAAAATCATGTCGCCGACCTCGAGGAGACCTTTGACGCTCTCCGAAAGTATAAAATGAAGCTGAACCCAACTAAATGTGCTTTCGGAGTAACTTCAGGGAAGTTCCTGGGCTTCTGGTATTGGGGCGCGGGATTGAGGCCAATCCAGAGAAAATTCGCGCCATCCAGGAGATGACCGCCCCAAAGTCGATCAAAGAGGTTCAGCGCCTCACAGGGAGGATAGCGGCTCTTAATCGCTTCGTCGCAAGGTCGGCCGAACGGTGCTTGCCCTTCTTTCAAACCCTCAAGCAGCCGAAGAACTTCTGCTAGACCTCTGAGTGCCAACAGGCATTCGATGAGTTAAGGAGTTACCTTAGCTCACCCCCGCTGTTGGCAAAGCCTGAACCTAGGGAGGAACTGTTTTTATACCTAGTGGTCTCTCCCATGGCCCTCGCGGCCGTCCTTGTCAAAGAAGAAGCGAAAGTCCAGCGACCAGTCTACTACATTAGCCGCATGCTGAGGGACGCTGAGACCAGGTATACCAAATTAGAAAAACTGACCTACGCCTTGTTGATTGCAGCTCGGAGGCTCCGACCCTACTTTCAAGGGCACACCGTGATGCTACTCACCGATCAACTGATCAAGGCGATTTTACACCGGGCTGACACCTCCGGAAGAATGGCAAAATTGGCAATCAAGCTCACAGAATTCGACATCAACTACAGACCTAGACCAGCAGTAAAGGCCCAAATACTGACAGATTTCATAGTAGAGTGCACCATCCCAGAGGAGGTCGAACCTGAGCAAAGCAAAGTTGACGACCTGAAGTCTCAACCGAACTCCCCCAACGAAGAGGCCAATCCCTCCGATCGCTTTTGGACCCTCTATGTGGACGGATCTTCCAACATGTCGGGCGCAGGTGCAGACCTGATCTTGGTCAGTCCGGAGGGAGTCATAGCTGAGTACGCTCTGCGTTTCGAGTTCCCCACAACAAAAAATGGGGCAGAATATGAAGCTCTGATCGCAGGACTAAGGATCGCCAGAGAGATGGGAATAAGTCAGCTCCGGGTGCACAGTGACTCTAACTGGTGGTGGGGCAAGTCAGTGGGAGTTATGAAGCGTGGGAGGACAGTATGGTCAGATACCTTGAGAAGGTAAAGGAGCTCACCCCCGCCTTCAGCAGCTTCAACATTAGACAGATTCCCAGGCTGGAGAATACCTGGACGATCTTCTCTCCAGGCTGGCGACATCGGCTCCGGCCGAATTGCCCAGAGGCATCCTCTTCAAAGTTCTAAAACACCCGAGTGCAGAAGAATCGTGGCCCGTAATGGAGATCGACCACGAGCCCAGCTGGGTCGACCCGCTGATAACCTATCTTAAGGATGGAGTTCTCCCCCAGGACGCGAAGGAGGCTCGGAAGCTCCGAAATCAAGCCTCCCGATACATCCTTTATGAGGGCAAATTGTACAAAAGATCATACTCCTTGCCCCTCTTGAAATGTCTCCGGCCCTCGGAACCTGACTACGCCTTGTGGAAAGTACACGAGGGGATTTGCGGAAACCATTTGGGGGCTAGATCTTTATCCCACAAGCTGCTCCGCCAGGGATATTACTGGCCAACGATGCATCGTGATTCGATTGAATATGTCAAAAAGTATGATCGATGCCAGAGGTACACCAACATCCAGAGACAGCCCACCACCGAACTCACACCCTTGAGTGCCCCATGGCCTTTTGCACAATGGGGGATGGATATCCTTGGCCCTTTTCCCATGGCATCTGGGCAAAGGAAGTTCCTCCTCGTAGCGATCGACTACTTCACCAAATGGGTTGAAGCCGAACCACTAGCAAAGATCACAGAAGCAAAAGTTCAAGATTTCGTCTGGAAATCGATCGTGTGTAGGTTCGGTCTGCCTAGAACCCTAATCACTGATAATGGACGATAATTTACGGGAGCAAAATTCACCGAATTCTGTGAAGATCTAAATATCTCCCACAACTTCACATCAGTAGCCCATCCCCAGGCGAACGGCGAAGCTGAGGTGACCAACAGAATCCTTTTGCAGGGGATTAAGACAAGGCTTGAAAAAGCAAAGGGAACTTGGGCGGACGAGCTTTATCATGTGCTATGGGCATATCGAACTACCCAGAGGTTACCTATGGGGGAGACCCCCTTTGCTTTAGCCTTCGGTATGGAAGCCGTCATCCCAATCGAGCTTAAACTCCCGTCGGCACGAGTCGTGGCATTCGACGAGCATCAAAATTTACAAAGTCTTAGAGCCAACCTCGACCTGCTGGAAGAAAGACGGGAGATCGTTCAGGTTTGAATGGCAGCCTACAGACAGAAAGTTGCTCGATATTACAACGCCCGAGTCAAGAACAAAGCCTTTAAAGCAGGAGATCTAGTACTTCGACGAGCTGCTGTCTCACAACCTCAGGACCGGGGGAAACTCGCCCCAAACTGGGAAGGATCGTATGAAGTCAAAGAAGTAGTCTGGCCAGGAACTTATTATCTTAAGGAACTCGGAGGAGCCAACCTCCCGCGACCGTGGAACTTTAAAAACTTATGGGTGTACTACCAATAACTTCATTTTAATTGAAAGTTGCATACCTGCATGTCTTTAAACAATTCGCACAAACCGTGTCAGAAGCGAAAGGGAAACGTCATCCCGACAAAGTTGAAGGCCCGATTCCATTTCGATCGGATGGGGGGAGAGGCCCTACAACGTCTATATGAGCCCCCACAGCCCTGTTAGGGACAGGAGGAGAACCTCGCCCTAACTTGAGCAAAGTCGAAGGCCCGGTTCTATTTAGACCGGATGGGGAGAGAGGCCCTACAACGCCCATATGAGCCCCCACAGCCCTGTTAGGGACAGGAGGAGAACCTCATCCTAACTTGAGCAAAGTCGAAGGCCCGGTTCCATTTAGATCGGATGGGGGGAGAGGCCCTACAACGCCCATATGAGCCCCCACAGCCCTGTTAGGGATAGGAGGAGAACCTCGCCCTAACTTGAGCAAAGTCGAAGGCCCGGTTCCATTTAGACCGGATGGGGGGAGAGGCCTTACAACATCCATATGAGCCCCCACAGCCCTGTTAGGGACAGGAGGAGAACCTCGCCCTAACTTGAGCAAAGTCGAAGGCCCGGTTCCATTTAAACCGGATGGGGAGAGTGTTGGGTACAAAATACCCACGGTCGAAGTTCTCAACAGAATTAGCCCTTGCGGACTCCGGCCGGACTCCCACGGGAGACAGGCTCCGTCCTCAACATCAGCTGCCGGTAAGCCTTGTCCGGACTCCAACGGGAGCCGGATTTCGCCTTTAACTTTAATTGCAGGAAGACTCCGCCCGGACTCCTACGAGAGCCGGGCTTCATTTTCGACTCCAACGGCTGCAGACAGACTTCGTCCAGACTCCCACAGGAGCCAAACTCCGCCAGCAACTTCAACCACAAGTAGACTTCGCTCGGACTCCTACGGGAGCCAGGCTCCGCCCTCAACATCAGCTGCCGATAAACCTTGTCCGGACTCCTACGGGAGCCGGACTTCGCCTTTAACTTTAATTGCAGGAAGACTCCGCCCGGACTCCTACGGGAGCCGGACTTCATCCTCGACTCCAACGGCTGCAGACAGACTTCATCCGGACTCCCACGGGAGCCGGACTCCGCCAGCGACTTCAACCGCAAATAAACTCCGCCTGGACTCTTACGGGAGCCGAACTTCGCATCTGATTTTGATTGCAAGGAACTCCGCCCGGACTCCTACGGGAGCCGGGCTCCGCCCATGACTCCAATCACAGGAGGGTTCCATCCAGACTCCCACGGGAGCCAAACTTCGCCTTGACTTCAGCGAAGAAAAACTCCGAGCGAAAAGGAAAAAGGAAGGCAACGGACTATGACAGTTACGATTGGAAAACGGACAGCGATCGAGGTACAGAAAACTCTGTCACCGCAAGGACTGGGGCTCCCACAGGGAGTCCCAGCTTTTGAGAAAGTTTTCGACATAAAACAGGACAACCTACTTAAGGTGACAGAAGCTCGGATCCCCGAACTCAAGTCCTAGGAGGGACCCCAGGCCCGATTGGCCCCAAGCAAACCTGCAGCCATTGACGGGAAAATGACAACCAGGTATCTTCGAACGGCGTAAAAGTCGAAAAGGAGCTCGGCAAATAACAATCCAACACGAATAAAAGAGATCGTCGATGACCTTGGGATGACGTGAAAAAGAAAAGAAGAAAAGAAGGAAGAGAGAAGAAAGAAGAATAAAGAAGTTCGACAGACGACTACTCGATACAAGATGCAGACGAGGTAACAAAATCTCCTTTTCATTTTTCAACTGACAGGATGTACGTTACAAGACCCAGTGGGCCAAAAAAAAAAAAAAAAAATGTATACAACATTGCAAGTCTCGCGAACACGGTTTGGAAAGGATGCACCGGAGGCCACTTCAAGCTGCAAACTTCTCTTCCCATTTCTGTCCTTCCCAGCCGCGTCGTCCAGTACGTGTGATGGGCTCATCGGCTTTCGCCCCGCCTTGTTTCGCTCCATCTCCGAAGTCCCAACCTCAGGGGGAAAAGGATGGGATAGATTCCCGAGGACGGTAAGGGCAACGGCAGCGGCGACAAAGACCTATTTCAAGAAGAACCGGAGTCACCCTGGGGGCAACGGTGGTGCCAGAAATATGCGTCATCATCGAATACTCCATGGTAGCCGCCGTCCAAAATGCTCCGGCAAGGTCAGCATGCGCTACTTCCACTGCCTCCGCAACAAGTTTTACTGCCCCACCATCGACGTCGACCGCTTCTGGTCCCTCGGCCCCGACGGCATCAAGGATCCCGCCACAGCTTGTGACGACAGCTCTGCCCTCTTGACCAGTATCACCCCACCTTGCTACTCCAAAATCCTCGGGCAGAATACCTTTACCGGCGGCCCCCGTTATTAAACCCCTGTTGTTGAAGGAATTCCTCCTTATGCCCCCTTTGAAATGACGGGGATCCTCAGCAGCCACCTGATGACCGGCGAACTCACCGGCTGCTGTTCTCCTCCTCGCCTTCCTCTAGGCCCTATACATCCCTTCGAGGATGGCCTCCGGAGTGGAGGGCATGACGTGGGAACCCCTTAGAGAAGAATCGAGGGGCTGAAGACAGCGAGGGCTAGTGCGGAAGAAGTGGCTGAGTAGTTGGGCTCTCAGACGAAAGAAAGATGCTATCCTTTCGACAGGATGGAGCCCCGAAGGAAGAGTAGGGGGTTTAAATAGCCAGCGGATCTTAGCACAGTTATGGCGGTGGGTGTCCCTAGGCCAACTGGTGCATGCCACATGTCCCACGTGTCCCACTCGCTGCTATCGAGGATTGACTGTTCGCAAATTTCTGTAGCGCAACGCTTGGGATCACGTTTCGACGGGAGTTCCAAAAAGACTCTTCAGGTCGCCCCGATCTGAAAAGACTCCAGCACGCGCACATTTAATGCCAAAATATCTGGGGGCGGCAGTGCGCAGGATTCGAGGGGATGATTTTGGCTGTGCCCATCTCTCTCCGTACTTCCTTCGTTCGAAATTCAAACTTGGAAGTAGGGGGACTGGTGTTGGGTATAAAATACCCACAGCCGAAGTCCTTAGCAGAATCTGCTCAAGTAGACTCCGCCCGGACTCCTACGGGAGCCGGATTTCATCTTTAACTTTAATTGCAGGAAGACTCCGCCCGGACTCCTACGGGAGCCGGGCTTCATCCTCGACTCCAACGACTGCAGACAGACTTCGTCCGGACTCCCACGGGAGCCGGACTCCGCCAGCAACTTCAACCGCAAGTAGACTCCACCCGGACTCCTACGGGAGCCGGGCTCCATCCTCAACATCAGCTACTGGTGAGCCTTGTCCGGACTCCTACGGGAGCCGGATTTTGCCTTTAACTTTAATTGCAGGAAGACTCCACCCGGACTCCTACGGGAGCTGGGCTTCGTCCTTGACTCCAACGGCTGCAGACAAACTTCGTCCGGACTCCCACGGGAGCCGGACTCCGCCAGCAACTTCAACCGCAAGTAGACTCCGCCCGAACTCCTACGGGAGCCGGGCTCCATCCTCAACATCAGCTGCCGTTAAGCCTTGTCCGGACTCCTACGGGAGTCGGATTTCGCCTTTAACTTTAATTGCAGGAAGACTCCGCTCGGACTCCTATGGGAGCCGGGCTTCGTCCTCGACTCCAACGGCTGCAGATAGACTTCGTCCGGACTCCTACGGGAGCCGGACTCCACCAACAACTTCAACTGCAAGTAGACTCCTCCCGGACTCCTACGGGAGCCGGACTCCTACGGGAGCCGGGCTCCGCCCTCAACATCAGCTGCCGATAAGCCTTGTCCGGACTCCTACGGGAGCCAGATTTCACCTTTAACTTTAATTGCAGGAAGACTCCGCCCGGACTCCTACGGGAGCCGGGCTTCGTCCTTGACTCCAACGGCTGCAGACAGACTTCGTCTGGACTCCTACGGGAGCCGGACTCTGCCAACAACTTCAACCGCAAGTAGACTCCGCCCGGACTCCTACGGGAGCTGGGCTCCGCCCTCAACATCAGCTGCCGATAAGTCTTGTCCGGACTCCTACGAGAGCCGGATTTTGCCTTTAACTTTAATTGCAGGAAGACTCCGCCCGGACTCCTACGGGAGCCGGGCTTCATCCTCGACTCCAACGGCTGCAGACAGACTTCGTCCGGACTCCTACGGGAGCCGGACTTCGCCAACAACTTCAACTGCAGGTAGACCTCGCCCAAACTCCTACGGATACCGGACCTCACTACCGACTCCAACCGAACTTCGACCGACAAGTCTGGACCCCCTGGCAGGCCACAGTAACGGCCATGATTCTACCCCACTCCCTGCGGCGGGCCCTACGGGGCTCCATTACTCCCTGGCAGGCCACAGTAACGGACAACACTGCTCCTCTCCCTGCGGCGGACCCTACCCAACTCCATTACTCCCTAACAGGCCGTATTAACGGCCACAATTCTGCTCCACTCCCCACGGTGGATCCTGTGCGATCCCACCACTCCATGATGAGTCACGACAGCGAACGTCGCTCCACTCCCCGTAACTTACTCCACGTGGCACACCCCGGTGTTAGCCACGGGTCCACTCCACTACTCTTCGCAGCAAACTCCGTCTGACCCTGGGCAGCTCACTGTCAGACGGTTACGGATGTCGCTATCAGACTACTGCACCCTCTGCCTATAAAAGGGGACCCCAGATATGTTATTCTATAAGCTCTAATCTTTCATCCAAAAACTCTGCTAAATTCTCCATTCGAGCACTCCATTCTTGTTGAGGCAGAGAACTGACTTGAGCATCGGAGGGTCCTGTCGGAGCAACCCCACCTCCGGTTTAGACTTCTTTTGCAGGTCCCGACGGCGACCGCGACTTCTCCGACTCCAGCTTCTCCAGCGCAAGCGGATTTTTGCACCAACAAGTATCAAGACCTAAAAATTATTCAATAATTGGCACAAAATAGATTTTTAGGAATAAATTAGATGAACATGGAAATGTAATAAGAAATAAAGCAAGATTGGTTGCTAAAGATTATAATCAAGAAGAAGGAATTGATTTTGATGAGACCTTTGCACCTGTTGCTAGATTAGAGGCAATTAGACTTCTACTTGCATATGCTTGCTTTATGAAATTTAAATTATTTCAAATGGATGTCAAAAGTATATTTTTGAATGGATATATTGCTGAAGAAGTCTATGTAGAACAACCCCCAGATTTTAAAAATCATGCTTTTTCTAATCATATTTTTAAATTAAATAAATCTCTATATAGTTTGAAACAAGCACCCAGGGCTTGGTATGAAAGGCTAAGCAAATTTTTACTTAATAATGGTTTTTCAAGAGGCTATGTAGACACCACCTTTTTCATTAAAAGAAATCAAGATGATATATTAGTTATACAAATATATGTTGATGACATTATTTTTGGGTCTACTGATGAATCTCTTTGTCAAGATTTTGCAAAGCTCATGCAGGGGGAGTTCGAGATGAGCATGATGGGAGTACTTACATTCTTCCTCAGACTCCAAATCAAACAAACAAAGGAAGGAATCTCCATCACCCAAAGCAAGTACACAAGGGAATTACTCAAAAGATTTGGAATAATAACTCCAAAATAATTGGCACACCCATGAGCCCTTCATATAAGCTTGACAAGGATGAAGAAGGTAAAAGTGTAGACTTAAAATATTATAGAGGTATGATTGGCTCTCTACTAATTTAACTGTGAGTAGACCTAATATTATGTTTAGTGTCTGTCTTTGTGCTCGATTTCAATCTAATCCTAAAGAATCTCACTTGAATACTGTTAAAAGAATCCTTAGATATTTGAATGGTACTCAAACTCTAGGATTATGGTACTCTAAGGACTCACTAATTGATTTAATAGGATATTCAGAAGCTGATTTTACTGGATGTAGATAAGATAGAAAAAGCACAAGTGGAACTTGTCAATTTGTTGGAGTTAACTTAATCTCCTGGTTTAGCAAGAAACAAAATTCGGTAGCACTGTCTACGGCTGAGGCCGAATACATTACAGCCGGAAGTTGTTGTGTTCAAATCTTGTGGATTAAGCAACAACTCGAAGATTTTGGTATCAAACTTAATGAAACACCCATAAGATGTGATGACACTAGTGCCATAAATCTTACTAAAAATCCAATTCAGCATTCTAGGTCTAAACATATTGAAATCAGGCATCATTTTATAAGAGAACATGTTCAAAATAAAGATATAATTCTTGACTATGTTTATACTGAAAAATAATTAGTCGACATCTTTATAAAGGCCCTAAGTGAAGATAGATTCTGTGAAATTAGGAGAGAGCTAGGAATCCTTGATCCATCTGCTTAAATATCTCTCTGATCCCAAGGGATCAATGTCAAAAATTCTTTGAACTCAATTCTCATCATTTCTCTTGGGCTTAAAAGCTTAAAATTATCATTCTCATAATTGATCATTGAGCAAATATCCTTCTCCCAGAGTTTTAAATTTTTTAGAAATTGTTCATCAATTTTTTTGAATTTTGTGAACCACGAGTTGACCCCCTAGGGTCGACCCAATGGCAAACTTACAGTTTTGGCCAAAATTCCACAGGCTCTTCCTATTTTATTGAAATTCCACTCCTTTGAGCCGACTCATTTCACCATCTTCTTTCTCCCTCCAAAACCTTAGATCCTCTTCTTCTTCCTCTCCAAAATCCAAGGCCTACCCCCTAGATTCTTCTCCCATCACCCCTTCCACATCAAATCGTCCATTAGGAACTGAGCTCTTCCCATTTTCCTCCCTTGATTGGAGTGGTTGGAGCGTGCCCTAGCTTCCACCCTTCTCCTCCAAATCAGGGTTTCACTCCTCCAAAGATTCCTATCCTTCGCCTAAAATCCCTCTATCTCTTCACACATTTGACCTCCCAAGACCCCTTGCTTGCTCTGGTGGTGGAAATGGCTCCAAAAATGAAGCTCCCACAAAGAAGGAAGTCGGTCCGCGAGTTGGAAGAGAGCGTGCGCAGGAAGAGACAGGCTCCTCAGACCTCATCTGCTTCCATTCCTGTTTTGGCATCTGCTCCAGGTTCTTCTCGGTCTCCATTAAGCCCCAATAAAATTCCCTTATCTGTTAGAAAGGTAGAACCTGGGAAAAATGTAGATTTCAGATTTTTTGAAAAAGAGAGATTCTCCATTGGTTCAAAAATCAAAGATCAAGGTTGGAGATTTTACTGCTCACTTAAAGAAATTACCTATATGGATTTGGTTAGGAAATTTTATCTGAACTTGAGCTATAGCAATGGAACAGTAACATCCACTGTTAAGGGTATAGATATCTATCTGGATCCTGTACTTTTGGAAGAGATTCTTCATTTACCCTGTGAGGGATACTCAAACATGAAACTCCCAGTCAAGGAAGAAGGAATTAATGTGATTTTAGGAGGAACCTTCTCGGGAAGCCTAAAAAACTAGAAGCCAAGATCCTGTCCATTGAGATGAGAATACTACATCAAATGGTAACAAAGCTTTTCTTCCCTAGAAGTGGTAGACATGACCTCCTCTCAAGCCGAGACATCTGCATTATGTTTCATGTGATTACCCAAACCCCCCTAAACCTCCCTGCATTAATGATAGAAGCCATGAGGGAAATCCTGAATAGATCCAAGGCACATCTGCCTTTCGGTATGGCCCTCACTTTGGTATTCAGGAGGTTTGGAGTTAGTTTTGAGGGGGAGGCAGCAGCTAGGCTCTCTCACTCTGACACCATCAACCAACATACTCTGCACCGCATGGGATTTACTAAGACTGATGGTGGTTGGACTAAAGGTGTAGAAGAGAGAGCTGAGGATAGAGCTGAGGAAGAAGGTCCTTCATCACCTCTCCATGACATCAAGGCAGTGTCTCCAGACATTCAGTTCGTTTCAGATCTCGAGGCTGGCCCATCAGAGTCTACTAGGAGGCACACTCCAGTCCAGCAGCCAGACAGTAGAGCACTCCTCTCAGAGATCAGATTGGCTGATGACCAGATAGAGATAATCTCTCAATGTGTGGCTTCCTTACTTTCTCGACAGTTGGGTACTTCAGCTTTTGCACAGGGATCCACATCACATGATGTATCTGATCAGACTTTGATCCCTCATATCTCCACTATCTTCCAGATGATTTCAGATCAGTCAGTTCGCATTCAGCAGCTTGAGGGTTATATATTGAGACTGACTGGGAGAGTACTTGACTTGCAGGGGCAAGTGTTAGCTCTGGCACTTCCACAGCCACAGGAGTGCACCACTGAGCTCTCAGACCTATCTATGGAGGCAGCCAGACTTAGAGGAGTATTGGAGAGTGGATTTGATTTCCTGAGGAGAGAGATCAGAGGCTCTAGTGAGCATGCATCCACCCAGTTCACTGCACTGCTACAGTTTGTTTCGAGAGCTCTGAACCTTCTAGACACCATTAGACTCTCTCTTGCAGTTCAGTCTGTTGCTTCTCAGCCTTCAGGATCATCTTGCCTGCCCACTCGTGCCGGCACCTCCACTCGTGGCAGAGGCAGACGGGGTAGAGGACGAGCCCTTGGTCGTGATCCTTCATCTCCCCACCCTATCTCCGATACATCTGACTCTGATCCATCCAGTCATGAGCTCTACTAGATCCTTGTAGTTAGTCTTATCTTTTGTCTCTTTCTAGGATCTATCTTTTGGGCCATGTAATGATGTTGACTGGTTGACTTTTGTATTTTGATATTTGTATTGGAACAACTATATGGTATCGTCACTTTTTGATTATATATATATCTACTCTTTGACTTTTAATGAATGACCTTCAAATTGAGTTACTTTCAATTATGTGCATGCTTAAAATACTATGAATTGCAAGTTCATATCTATGATATCCAATGGTATATCTTTTATGTTTGCTGTATTCAGAGGGAGTAAAATAATACGCAATTAAGGAACAAACAAAAAAACTAAAGAAGTAACATTAGTAAAATTAATTCCATCAAAAGAAAGAAATAGAGAAAATTTATTCAAAAAGGGGGAGTAAACAATTTTTGTTGATGCTGTCAAAAAGGGGGAGAAATTAAAGAATCAAAAGCAAATTGATAAAAGAATCAAAAGCAAATTGAGCAAAATATTAAGCATATGAGCAAATTTTCAAATTCTTAGGCATGCTCTGATACCAAATTTAAATAATCAAATAAGCAAATTTTCAAGGCATACTCTGATACCAAATTTAAATAATGAGCAAAATGAGCAAATTTTCAAAATGTTAAGCAATTGAGAAACAAGCAAATGAGAAAATGAGATATTTTCAAATGAGCAAAGAGCAAATTTTCAAAATTCTTAGGCAAATTCTGCTTTGCTCTGATAACAAAAATTCTGCACTGATACCAAAATTAAATAATCAAATGAGCAAATTTTTAAATTATTAAGCAATAGGCAAATTGATAGGCAAATGAGCAACACAAGCAAATGGGTACATGTATCACATGCCAAAGAATCAATCTTCTTTTTAAGCAAATGCACTTATAAGTAATTTTCAATTTGGTAGCAAATTTTTTATTTATCTTCAAACTACCTATGATGCATTTCATTCCTTTGAAATTCATGCTAAATGTTTCATATATATGCTTTTGCTCAAGTATTTTGTCATCATCAAAAAGGGAGAGATTGTTGCTCCTTGGATTGATTTTGATGATTACAAAGTACTTGAAGGGGTACTAATGATTTTTGCTTCAAAAAAACTTATCACTTTTCAGAAAAAAAATCATAATTTTACCAAACCCTGATTTGAAAGCATCAAGTGTTAGAACAAAAGATTTATGATCCATTGATGAAAATTTTATAGTTTTTGGACATGTTTTTTGAAAGATATTCATGATTGAAAAATTTGAGTCGACCCATGAGTCGACTCATGGCACAATGAGCTGATTGGCACGTAGATTTTTTGGCTAGCACAGTCTGTGAGTCGACCCATGAGTCGACCCCCAAGGCATGAGTCGACCCATGAGTCGACCTCTACTGTTTTTAGGCCAAATTTACATAACCTTGGTTTTCTGATGGTTTTCTGTTGTTTTTCCACAAAGGTTGACCCATGAGTCGACCCATGAGTATGAGTCGACCCATGAGTCGACCCCTGTGACGGAAAAGTTCCGTAACGGCTAGTTTTTAACCCATTTTAGGTGCTTTTAATGCTCATTTAATGTGGTCTAACGGCTCTATTTCAGCCCAGATTGTTCTCCACCATTTCTTAAAGCTATAAAAGGGACAAAAAGGTGGGAATCATCAAGGAGAATTAAGAAGAGAGATTTTTGAAAAGAAGATTTCAAGCTTACTTTTCAGCCCTAAGCAAGAGCTCACTTAAAGCATTCAAGAAGCTTTTAATTCAAGCTCACCAACTCCTCAAGTGCACATTCAAGTTTCCAACCACCTTGAGGAAATCGAAAAGAGCTTTCTTCTCTTTGAGTAAAGTGTATTTAAAGCCTCATTCGCTCATTAAAGGAGCTTCTTTTATATTCTCTGAGTTATTGATTGTTATACTCGGTTTAAGCTATTGTTTTTATTTTGGAAGGGTTTCAAAACAAGGGAAGGTTGATCCGAACCTTGAATCAGAGTGTATTGGGTTGGCTTGTATCCGAAAAATAAGTGGACTAGCTTGGGATAGCTAGAGTCGGAGTTTTCGATATTTATATTCAGGTTGAATACAAGTTAGTGGATTGGAATTCCCAAGTAAGAGCTTGGGGAGTGGATGTAGGTGCAAGGTTGGCACCGAACTATTATAAATTCTTTTGTTTGTATTGTGCCTAATTGCTCTTCTTTAGAATTTCTTTATTCTCTTGCATTCTTGCATTCAACCAATAGCCTTGAATCAACTATACTCTCCTCATTTATTTAGCTATTGTTAAACATTTGTTGTAGGTCATAATTTAAGTTTAAAATTTTTAGAAACCCAATTCACCCCCCCTTCTTAGGTTGGGTTGCATAGTTGGGCAACAACTCTCCGTAACAAACTCCACGTGGCCCCGAACGGCCTACTACTAGGCAGTTACGGACGTCGCTGTCAATCGGTTACGCTCTCTCATCTATAAAGGAGACCCCCCAGATACGTTCTCGGGGGAGCTGGAAATATTATCTCTAAACTCTACTAAAATTTTATTCGAGTGCTCCATTTCTGTTGAAGCAGAGTACTGACTTAAGCATCGGAGGGTCTTGCCGGAGCACCCCCAACTCCAGTTTAGACTTTTCTTGTAGGTCCCGGTGGCGGCTGTGATCCCCTCGACTCCAGCTTCTCCGACATCGGTGGAATTCTGCACCAATAAGAAGTGGATGGATAAAGATAATAGGGCAAAGTGCTATATCTTAGCATCCATATCCAATGATCTTCAACAATAGCATGAAGATATGAGGACTGCCATAGAGATGCTAGTTCATCTCAAGAGTTGTATGGTGAACAGAGTCGCATGGCTTGCTTTGAGATCTCTCAGAGATTTTTTAAAGTGAAGATGCATGATGGGCAGTCCGTCAATGATAATTGTTTGACAATGATCAAGGATATAGAGGAGCTTTTGTTAGATGTGTGCCCTAGATGTCAGATTGGTTGACATATTCCGGTACAAATCTAATGGCAAATTTATAATTTTGACTATAAATCAATAAATGGGTTATTCTTCTATCACATTGTGTACCTTGTGTCTGTGATACATCCTTTGAGTTAGTAGGAATGTCAATTCATATTTTTAAGAGTTGAAAATTTAAGGCATGAATTTATATAACTAACTCATAAACAGCTCCTGACCATAGGATCATCACGAAGATGGTGATCGATCCGGAAGGTTGGTGTATGATCGCTTCCTTAGAGTAGATGTGTCTTGAGTCTATGGTGTGGAGACACCAAAGTGAGAGTATAGATATTTATTGAGAATGAGAGTACTGAGCGTGATCATATCGAGCAGTCATAAAGAAGTCTACCTTCTTATCGATGACTAGCTCGATGCTACAGTTGTGTGTCTAGTTTTTTGACCTGAGGTGCATCGACAATTCACCTTGAGTGTGTTATAGCTTGACTACACCATAACTCGATCTCCTAGCCATTCGAAACCTTGAGGTGTATGTTGGCTGTAGCATATTCATTGTAGAAACTAGGTCGCACCAAGATGGGATCTATCAACCTCGATAGAAGAGAGGAGTAGTCCTATGGTGATCGAAAGATCGAGTCCTTAAGCCCATCGCCATGGCAGAGTGAAATAATGAAAAAAAAGTTTTTAATTGGCGTTTCACATCAGACTCAGATCGATCGATTGATTCATATGATTGATGTTGGGTTTGATGAGTTCACCTTAACCCTAATTCAGTCGGGACTCATGATAGAGGAACTCAATCACATAGGTAGCTACCCTGAGAGGTTCGTCTTCAGTTCTGATGGGTTGCCACCATATACTGCTAGGTGTCACTAGTAGATTTTGAGAGCAATTAGAATGATCTTGATGATCGATCATTCTAATTGTCTGAATCAGAAGAGTTCTGATCTATCGAAAGGAGTTTTGATGATGTCGATGATGAGATCACGACATGTCTCATTACCATACAGAATTGAACCTAACTGGATCACACAAACAAAGGTTAGGGTCTGGATGTCATCAATTAGGCTAACCCAATTGATTTGGATAAGATCCAATTAGGTTCAAGGAAATCGTGCTAGCACATGATTGAGCCTAACTTTCTCCTCGTGTAATCTTTTCTGTCTCTACTGAGCCAAATGTAATTTGACTCATCCAGAGAACCTTTAGAAGGTTTTTTTCAGTCTAAATGAAGCTTGTCCAACTTAGAAAAGTTTTGTCTTAATTTATGAGATAAATTTAAGATAATACCTACTAATTCCTGTCACCTACCAATTTCATTTTAGGACATCTATCAAATGTTGACATATGGGTCTTAAACTGAAAAGAGCTCATTGGATGATTTTTGTGGAGTGTCCACATGCCAAATCCATATTGAATTAGGCACCATAATCAGATTATGGTGTGAGCCCAATTGGATTAAAGTGGGCGCCCCAAATGGATAAGGATGGAAGAGTCTTGATCAACATGGACTCTTGGGCGCCACCTTGCTTGTGCTTATCCAAAGTTGGCACCAACATAGGAGAGAGAATGGAGATTCTTATTTGATGTGATCAAATGATATCACTCCACTAATCAAATTTTTTTCAAAATTTATTAGAATTTTTTGATTGATCGAATGATGTGGCACTGTGCAGCATACAAGGTCTATAAAATCCCTGTCTGCGCCTAGGGTTTGGAAGTTTCTACCCAATACCCAGCCAAAATGAGAATTCTCTCCTCTTATCTATATCCTCCCTGCTCTCCTCTCTCCCCTCTTCACGTCCAAGGAGTTGGACGTCCATTTGGCAAAGGTCCAAGGCGTGGTGACGCCTGGAATAGGAAGGCTGCAGGACATCTTCGACAGGCTGCTACTCCAACTTCAGAAGGCATTCTGAAGTACTTCCAAATCAGATAGAAATCTGATTTTTGGAGCATAGATTTATGAGGAGAAGACATTCTAGGTCCTACCTAAGTGGATACTGATAGAAGTCAGACACTTGCGTGGCTACATCAGAACCTCGGGCTGCGCTGAGATCATCTACAGGGTAATCAGACTACCCTTGAGGTATGTCTATACTTCTCATACTTTTAGATTTAATTTTAGATTTTAAATATCAGATAATAAAATTAAATCTAATAGATATTAAATCTAAAATAGTATAGGATAAAATTTTTAAATTATTCTGCCCCAGATTTGATGAAATCTGGAAGATCCTACAAAGGAAAAAGATGATTTTTCCTTCAACTGGTATCAGAGCCAGGTTTTTGGCTCTATTTCAGATCTAATTTAGATCTGATTTTTTATTTATTTATCTGATATTTAAAAAATTTCAGATGTCACATCAGATATGATAAGATCTAAAATTAAAATATTTAAAATAAAATTTAAGAAGATTTAACATGCATAAGATGTATGACTAGACTAGGATTAGTTGAATCCTTGAACAGTCTTAAGTTTTATATTTTAATGAAATTAAAATATGAATTAAATATAATTTATTATTTATTTTTTTAATGTTATAAGTGTTATAATCAGATCAGAAAATAGAAAATAAAATTTTAATTTTTTCATAAAATTGATCTGTTGCATGCCTAGACTAGTTGTAGAATTGTTCCACTAACTTGTTTAGAATAGATTTAATTTTGAATAGTTCAATTTAAATATTATTTTTCAGATATTGCATGTGATATTTCAGATCTGAAAGCATGTTAATTAGATCAATTTTTGATACATGAGATGTATGCAAAGCATGTATTAGTTAGATTTTAAATTGTATATGAGATATGTAAATTTAGATCTAACTAGTTTTGTAGTTAAATTTATATTTTTGATTAAGGTGTTCCTCATGGCCTTCCGGTCATAAGAATAAAGTAAAGTTTTAAGACCCTCTCTTTCCATTCAATGGGGTGTTCATATGACGTGTAGGGGTGCCGCGCGTTCATCCTTAATCAGAAATCAAAACTTATTTTTCTGCAAAATCCTAGATCCTAAAACCCTAAGATTTATTTTACATGTTTTGTTTATGAACCCAAACTTAATTAATAAATTAAGTTTATAAAATTAAGTTAGGTCTAAAATTGAGAATTTCATATCTAAGACATTTTCATAAAATTGGGTTCGGGCTTGGGTAGCTCAATTAGGTCTAGCGATTGATCAAATCGAATCAAGAGTTGGTTAGGTGAGATCATGAAAGCTAATAATTGACCAGCCTAATAAGGTTAAGTCTGGGTCAAGGTCGAATCATATTTAGATGTGATTCGATCAAGTTAAAACCTAATTTGGCTTAGAGGTTAGAGCTTGGATTGTAGGCTAACCCAATTAGTTCTGGTTTGACAATTTGGTGTCTAAGGTAAGTTGGGCAGATGCGACCGACTGATTTTTAATTGGGAGCTACTCAACTCGAATGCATTCTTGTCGAGTTAATGGCATATCCCTTCCATTGGTCTCACTTACCTGGCCATATGTGTTGACCCAGTTTTGATTAGAGGTGACTAACAATTCGAGCTAACCCATGCCACTAGATTAGTCATAATTGTTATGACTATGTCAAGTCAAGTTTAATGAGACCTAAATCAAATCTCCCTAAGAAAATATTAAGTCTAGGTCTTCCACCATTGTGGATGTGCGGGCCCTTCTCGAAGTTGATTGTTCTCGGCTGGTTACAGTGGCTCAATTACACCGGAAAGATGCAACCATGTCTATTAGGCATTGGATGCTACGAATTAAAGGATGGGTTGGGCTTAATATTTTGGATACGGTGAGGGACCCAATCAGGAATCTAGTTCATGCAAATGGTGGGTCTGACTTAACTAAGGATTGGATCAATATTCCGGTTGGGTATAAAATGACCCCAGCCAAAGTTCGTAAGAGGCCGACCCTCTCAGGACTCTTTCGACTTCCGACCTCGTACGGTGTCTTTTTGAACTTCTCCGATCGTCCGAACTCCTATCGTACCCTCCAAACTCCTCCAACGGACGAACTCCTATCGTACCCTTCGGACTCCTCCAACGGACGTACTCCTATCGTACCCTTCGAACACCTTCAATAGATGAACTCCTATTGTACCCTCCGAACTTCTCTAATAATGAGCTCCTTCAATCGTCTATCGGACTGCTCCAGATGCTCTTTGGACTTCACTATCAGTCGATTTTCTACAGTGATCGACTACTCTCCGAATCTTTTCCAGACTTCCTCCTGTCACGATCAACTCTACTCCGAGCTTCTTTCGGACTTCGTTAATGTCCGAGCTTCTCCAGCAGTAGGACTTCTACAGTAACCAGACTCTATCTAAGTTTCTATAGTGGTCAACCACCTTCTGAATTTCATTCAAGCTTCTACAGTAAGTGAATTTCATCTGAACTTCTATTGCAAGAGAACTTCAGTCGAGCTTCTACAATAAGCGGTCTCCACCCGAGCTTCCACGGCAATCGATCTCCATCCGAGCTTCTACAGTAAGTAGCCTCCTTCTGGACTTCTGTAAGAACCAAACTCCATCCGAACTTCTACAACGGATGGACTCCAGACGAACTTCTACAATAGACGGGCTCCAGCAGCCAAATTTCTATAGTGACCGACTGTCTCCGGTGTCTTCCATGCCTCTCCAGCCATCAACCTTCAACAGCGCTAACCGGACTTCAATAGTGCCAACCGGACTCCCCCAGCAGACGAACCTCCACAACACCTTTCGAACTCTTCTATCAGTCAACCTTCTATAGCACCTTCTGAATTTCGCTATCGGTCAACCTTCTATCGGATTCCTCATGCAATCGGACCTCTCCAGCGGACAGTCTTCAGGCAAGCTTCTACATCAGATAAATTTCAGATGAACTTTTCTAGCAATCAGACTCCAGATAGATTTCTCCGACAGAAAGTTTTCATCCGGACTTCTACAGCAGATGACTTCCATCTGCAGCATCAATGCCTAAGGCACCCAACAATAGTTAACCTGTCAGCAACCTCGGAAACATCCGAGCTTCTCTTAAATTACTGAGATAGAGAGCTATTCTGCTCCATCAGACATCCCAATCGAGCTTCAGCTGTCCGACCCGAACTCTCCGGCAAGTCACGACAACGGACACCACTCCACTCCCTGTAGCAAACTCCACGTGGCCCCACCACTCTCTGACAAGTCATGACAACGGACACCACTACTCTCCATAACAAACTCCACGTAGCCCCGAACAGCCCACTACCAGGCAGTTGCGGACGTCGCTGTCAATCGGTTATGCTCTCCCATCTATAAAAGAGACCCCCAGATACGTTCTTCTCAAAACTCTGCTAAAATCCCATTCGAGTGCTCCATTTCTGTTGAGGCAGAGTACTGACTTGAGCGTCGGAGGGTCTTGTTGGAGCACCCCCAACTCTGGTTTAGACTTTCTTTGCAGGTCCCGATGGCGGCCGTGATCCTCTCGAATCCAGCTTCTCCGACATCAGTGGAATTCTGCACCAATAAAATTGGCGCTAGAGGAAGGGCCTGTGTCTTCTCAGGACCCTTGTTCTTAAAGTAGCATTCAACGAGACTATCTCCGGTCATCTTCTTCGACATCTTCTTCTTCTTCTTCGACCAGATTCCAACCTGATGCCTCCCCCAAAGGCTTCCACCAGGCGATCTATGACCTCCATGGCCAGATCTCAGCAAGATCTGCTAGCTCCGGCCTCATCTTCAGTTTCTCAGGATCCTCCTCCTCCGGCAACAGCAGTTGGCATGGAGCAATTCGACTTGTTGGTTCAGCAGGTCAGGGGCCTCACTGAAGCGGTGCAGGCCATGCAGTAGCAGCAACAGCCACAGGCATCTATGCGGCTGGAAAGAGCAACATCAGAGTTCTAGAATCCGACAATCAGATGGCCCACTTGGGCTAGTCGCCCTGTGTGCCCCGAAAAGGAGAAGCAGAAGGTGGAGAGCCCTCTGTCTGATCATGATTCTACCCCTAGAGGGTCCCTACCTCCGTTCTGTCAGAAGACTCTTGAGATTCGCAATCGAGAGGATCAAAGGTTCCAAGAGTTGAACCAGTGGATCGAAGAGCTCCGCCATGCTCTCCCTACTTATGGTGAGGATATCTGTACTGTCCCTCTTTTTTCTCAAAAAATTATGCAGGAACTATTGCCCAGCTATGCAACCCAAGAGGGGGGGTGAATTGGGTTTCTAAAAATTTTAAGCCCAACAGATAACTTATGAAGAACAAAACAATGGCTTTAAATCAATATTAATTAACTAAAGCAGTATTGCAAGGATATAATAAAGAAATAAGATAAAGCGATAAAGCACACCACAAACACAAGGATTTATAGTGGTTCGGTGCAAACCTTGCACCTACGTCCACTCCCCAAGATCCCACTTGGGAATTTTAATCCACTATCCTTTGTATTCAACCCGAATACAAAATGTCGGAAACTCCGACACTAGCTATCCCAAGCTAGAATACAAGACGTCGGAAACTCCGACCCTAGCTATCCCAAGCTAGAACACTTGTTTCCCGGGTACAAGCAAAACCAAAAACACTCCGATTTCAGGTTCGGATCAACCTTTCCTTGTTTTGGAAATCCTCCAAAAATAAGAGCAAAAACTCACAAAGAGTAAGAATATTTAGAGCACAGATGAATACAATAACAGCTCCTTAAATGAGCAAATATAACAATAAAAGCTTTACTCAAATGAAGAACCCCTTTTTCAGATTTTCTCAAGATGAATGAACGGTTGAACGCTTGAGAAGAGGTTGATTGTTGATTGAAGATCTCTTGAAAGCTTTGAACGATCTCTAGATCAAGGTTGAAAACAATCGACTTGAAAGATTCTCTCTTTGAATGCTCTTGCTTTTCTTTTTCACAAACTCTCTTGAATATTGTGGATCCTCTCTCTTCTTCTTGAATATTTCGTTGATCTCAGATTTAGGATCCTCTCTTCTCTTTTGATCTCACGTTTGATCTCCCGATTTCCACTCTTTTTCTTTGCAATTTGATCTGCTATTTAATCTGCAATTTCCTTTCACCATTTTAAGCATTTTATGGCATTAGTAGCAAGAGAAAATAATTTAGGCAGATAAAGAGCCGTTAGAGGATTTTTAGGAAGCATAAATGGCAATTAAAACGGGCAAAAAAATAGCCGTTGCTGACATTTCCCGTCGCAGGGGTCGACTCATGAGTCGACTCATGCATCAGGAGTCGACTCATGAGTCGACTTCTGTTGCAAAGACCAGAAACTTGGATTTCTGGATTTTTTGGCCCAAATCAGCAGAGGTCGACTCATGAGTCGACTCATGCCTTGTGGGTCGACTCATGAGTCGACTCACAGGTCGTGCCAAGCCAAAAATCCAGCGTGCCATAGGAATTTTTGCGTGCCATTCAGCTCATAGTGCCATGAGTTGACTCATGAGTCGACTCATGCACTTCAAACCTTCATAACTTCAAAAATATAAGTCCAAACACAATGAAATTTTCACCAATAGATTTCAAATCATTTGTTCTACCAAATGGTACTATCAAATCAGGATTTTAGTGAAATTATGATTTTGCCCTTGAAGAGCATAAGGACTTTTTCAATTGTTTGTATCCCTTCAATCTGCTTTGTAATCATCAAAATCAATCTAGGAGCAACAATCTCCCCCTTTTTGATGATGACAAAACATATGAACAAAAATATTTATGTTAATGCATTAATTTCAAAAGAATCCATTATGGGTGTATATGCTTGAAAAGAGTATGATTCTTTTGGCATGTAATATAAATGCAAAAATAGTTTGTCCATTTTCTTAAAGATTTGAAAAGGGTATTAGATCATTTTGAGTTCAAGATATTTCAGAGCAAGAGAAGATAAATAACTTTTTCTATGTATCAGAGCAAAAATAATTTTTACAATGATATCAGAAAAGATTTTATAATGTATCAGAGCAAGAAAATTTTTAATGTATCAGATAAAATTTCATACAGTATCCGAGCAAATGTTATAATATTTCGGATCAAATGTTATCATGTATCAGATCAAGTTGAAAGAAATTGTAGGATGTATCAGAGTAAAACAAATTTCTTATTGATGTCTCAAGGTGACTAAAATTTCAAAAGCAAGTTTGAATATCAGAGCATATATATAAAAAATACTTATTTGCATTGTACTCATGATTTTGCTTTTGATGGATTAAAGTTCTGTCTGATACCAAATTTCTCTGTCTGATACCAAATTTCGATACCAAAATTTCTCAAAGTTTTGTTTAATCTTTCAATCCTTGTTTTTGTCTAATTTCTCCAATATTTGTTTTAATTTAATTTCTCCTCCTTTTTCTCATAATTTAGGGTTTTGCTTTTTGTCTAATTTCAATTTTTGTTTAATTTTAATTTCTCCCCCTTTTTGACATCATCAAACATAGTTAACTCTTTCTTTTCCTTTTCTGAAAATATTCTTTAATTTTTTTCTCTTTAGAGTTTTTCACAGATGTTTGCTCCCCCTTAATATAGCAATTATCAATAGCAAACAACAATAAGGAGAAGATAATATTTCAACAGATGTATCGGAGATTGAAATATAACCAAAATATAATCATTACAAAGAGGTAGAAATATTGGTAAAAGATGATTCCATTAATATCATAATTATTTCATAAAATTTAACCAGCTAAATGTCAATACATGGCCCCAAGGTATAGATCTTAGAACAAGATACTAACTCCTAAGATCTAGATAAGTCAATGATCAAGATAAATCATGGATCGGAGTCATCAGATATGGTATGAGAAGATGATGGATCAGAAGTGCGTCCTCTGCCCCGTCTGCCTCTGCCACGAGTAGGAGAACGAGATGAACTTGGAGGCTGAGAACGCTGAGATACTAGGGCTGATACCATGAGTCTGATAGAATCAAGTACGTTCAGTGCTCTGGAAACAGATTGAAGTAGAGCAGTGAACTGGGTGGTAGCATGCTCACTCGATCCTCTGATCTCTTTCCTCAGTAGCTCATATCCACCTTCTAATGCTCCTCTGAGCCTTCCAGCCTCTGCAGTGAGGTCTGTGACCTCAATAGTAGACTCCTGTGGCTGGGGATGGGCCAATGCAAGAACTTGCCCCTGCAAGTCAAGAACTCTGCCAGTAAGTCTCCAGACTGTATCCTCAAGCTGCTGTATCCTGATGGACTGATCTGAAATCATCTGAAATATAGTGGAGATGTGGGGAGTAATGGTCTGATCAGAAGAAGTAGCTCCAGGTGCAAAAGAAGTACTACTCCACTGGCTAGACAACAAAGAAGCCACACGCTGAGATATATGCTCGATCTGATCATCAGCCAGTCTGAACTCTGATGGAGGTGCTCTGCTCTCTGGCTGATACACTGGTGTGGGCATCCTAGTAAACTCAGAAGGGCCAGCCTCAGTATCAGGAATGAACTGGGTATCTGGTGAAGCTGCCCTGAAGTCATGTACAGGAGAAGATGGACCTTCTTCTTCTACTCTGCCTTCAGTTCTGTCTTCAGCTCTTTCCTCAGCTCTCTCCTCAGCTCTTTCTTCTGAGCCCTTGATCCAACCACCAACAGTCTTTGTAATTCCCATTCGGTGCAGGCTGTGTTGGTTGAAAGTGTCCACATATGAGAGCTTGGTAGGTGTCTCCCCCTCACAGCTAACTCCAAACCTCCTAAATACTCTAGTAAGGGCCATACCATAAGGCAAGTGTGCCTTGGATCTGTTCAAAGTTTCTCTCATGGCCTCTATCATAAGTGCAGGGAGATTTAGGGGGGTCTGAGTGATGATATGAAACATGACACATACATCTCTGCCAGATAGTAAGTCATGTCTACCACTCCTAGGAAAGAAAAGTTTTGTCACAATCTGATGCAGGACCCTCATTTCAATGGACAGTAGCTTTGCTTCCAATCTGTTTAAACTTCCTGAAAAATCTTCTCCTAAGATAATTCTGATCCCTTCTTCTTTAATTGGGAGTTCCATATATGAGTATCCTTCACTAGGCAACTGAAGTATCTCTCCCAATATCCTAGAATCCAAACAGATGTCAATCCCCTTTACAGTTGAAGTCACAGACCCGATTCCATAATTTAGGTTCTGGTAGAACTCTCTAACTAGATCAACATAGGTGACTTCCTTAAGAGAGCAATAAAGTTCCCATCCTTGATTTTTGATCTTGGTAGCAAAAGTAAAGCCTTCTTTCTCAAAGAACCGAAAATCTATATTTTTCCCGGTTTCTACTTTTCTATCAGAAAGAAGATTTACACTGGGGCTTATGGAGGATTGAGAGGGACCTTGAGCAGGTACTGAAACTGGATTGGGAATAGTGGAAGACTGAGCATGCCTTTTCTTTCGGACAATTTTCTCAGGCTCTCGGATTGATTTCCTTCTTTGGGGAAGTTTCATCTTTGGAGCCATATCCAATAAGGTAGCAGACAAGAAGACTTGAATTCAGTGGAGGAGGGATCACAAAAGAGTAAAGAAGAATTTTGGTGGAGAAAAGAAGTGGATTTTGAATGAACGGTGAAGTTCTAGGGCACGTTCCACCCACGCCTAATACTGCGAGAAAGCACAGAAAAATCCTTTTCAAGGAGGCGATTTTTGGTGGAGAGGAGGAGGGAGAATTGCCTCAGAATTGATCCTTGGATTTGGAGCAAAAAGAGTTGGAGAAGACGGCTTTCGGAAGGAAGACGACGAGAAGATGAGTCGTCTCATAAACAAGGTTTCCCGTTTTAAAAACAATGATGAACCCGATGGAAGTTGGTGGGATTTACAAGTTTGCCATTGAGTCGACTCATGGGGGTCGACTCATGAAGTTCAAAAAATCAGGAAAAATGCAAATAAATTCCAGAAAAATTCAAAATTTTGGGAGAAAGAATTTTGCTCAATGATAAGTTTTTAGAGTGATAAAACTGAGCTTTTGGAACCAGGATAATTGTTGGAAATTGAGCTCTAAGAATATTTGATAATAATTAAGAGAAGTTTAGGCAAATGGATCTAGAATTCCTAGATTTCTCCTAATTTCACAGAATCTATCCTCACTAAGGGCCTTTGTACAGATATCGGCTAATTGATTTTCAGTGCAAACATATTCAAGAATTATATTTTTGTTTTGAACATGTTCTCTTATGAAATGATGTCTTATCTCAATATGTTTAGATCTTGAGTGTTGTATTGAATTTTTAGATAGATTTATAGCACTTGTATTATCACATTTTATTGATGTTTCATTAAGTTTGATTCCAAAATCTTCGAGTTGTTGCTTAATCCACAAGATTTGAGCACAACAACTTCCGGCTGCAATGTATTCGGCCTCAGCCGTAGACAGTGCCACCGAATTTTGTTTCTTGCTAAACCATGAGATTAGGTTAACTCCAAGAAATTGGCAAGTTCCACTTGTGCTTTTTCTGTCTAATTTACATCCAGCAAAATCAGCATCAGAATATCCTAACAAATTAATTTGTGAGTCCTTAGAGTACCATAACCCTATAGTTTGTGTACCATTTAAGTATCTAAGGATTCTTTTAACAGCATTCAAATGAGATTCCTTAGGATTAGATTGATATCTTGCACATAAGCAAACACTAAACATGATATCAGGCCTACTTGCAGTTAAATATAATAATGAGCCAATCATACCTCTATAGTATTTTAAGTCTACGCTTTTACCTTCATCATCCTTGTCAAGCTTACATGAGGGACTCATTGGTGTGCCAATTGGTTTGCAGTTCTCCATTCCAAATCTTTTGAGTAGTTCCTTGGTGTACTTGCTTTGGGTGATGGAGATTCTCTCTTTTGATTGTTTGATTTGGAGTTCGAGGAAGAAGGTGAGTTCTCCCATCATGCTCATCTCGAACTCTCCCTGCATAAGCTTAGCAAAGTCTTGACAAAGGGATTCATTGGTAGACCCAAAAATTATGTCATCAACATAAATTTGTATAATTAGCATATCATTTTGGTTTCTTTTAATAAATAGAGTTGTATCCACATTGCCTCTTGAGAAACCATTATTTAGTAGAAATTTGCTTAGCCTTTCATACCATGCTCTAGGTGCTTGTTTTAGACCATATAAAGCTTTATTTAATCTAAAGACATGATTGGGAAAAGCATGATTTTCAAATCCAGGGGGTTGTTCTACATATACTTCTTCAGAAATATATCCATTTAAAAATGCACTTTTAACATCCATTTGAAATAGTTTGAATTTCATAAAGCAAGCATAAGCAAGTAGAAGTCTAATGGCTTCTAATCTAGCAACAGGTGCAAAGGTTTCATCAAAATCAATTCCTTCTTCTTGATTATATCCCTTAGCAACCAGTCTTGCTTTATTTCTAATTACATTTCCATGCTCATCTAATTTGTTTCTAAAGACCCATTTTGTGCCAATTATTGAATAATCTTTAGGTCTTTTCACTAAGGTCCAAACATTATTTCTTTCAAATTGATTGAGTTCTTCTTGCATAGCATTAATCCAGTTATGATCATTTTCAGCTTCTTCAAAAGTTTTAGGTTCAAGTTGAGATACAAAAGCACAATGATTAAGTACATCTCTAAGTGAAGAACGTGTTTTTACCCCATGCATAGTATCACCGATAATTAATTCCTTAGGGTGGTTGTGAACATACCTCCATTCCTTGGGTAAGTCATTTGTACCTTGAGGTTGTTCTTGAATTTCTTCACCTTTCTCATTTTGTTCATCTTCTTGATCCTTGTCTTCTGGAGTTGCTGAATCTTTCAGAGTGATCTCCTTCATACCTTCTATTAGTGGATCTGCATCATCAACACCCTCATTCTTCCTTGAAGGAAGATCGTTAGATTCATCAAAGACAACATGTATGGACTCCTCAACTACTAAGGTTCTTTTGTTGAACACTCTAAATGCTTTACTAGTGGAGGAGTAACCTAGAAGGATTGCTTCATCTGATTTTGCATCAAATTTACCAAGTTTTTCTTTGCCATTATTTAATACAAAACATCGGCAACCAAAAACATGAAAATAGGCAATATTTGGTTTTCTTCCTTTCCAAAGTTCATAGGGGGTTTTCTTTAAAAATTATCTTATTAAAGCACGATTTAAAATGTAACATGCTGTGTTAATAGCTTCCGCCCAAAAATATTTTGGAAGGTTGCTTTCACAGAGCATGGTACGGGCCATTTCTTCTAAGGTTCTATTTTTCCTTTCAACTACCCCATTCTGTTGGAGTGTCCTAGGAGCAGAGAAGTTGTGGCCAATTTCATTTTCATCACAAAAATTTTCAAAGTCATGATTTTCAAATTCTGTTCCATGATCACTTCTAATATTTTGAATTGAAAACCCTTTTTCATTAGTGACTTTTCGATGAAATTTCGTGAAAATTTGAAAAGTTTCATTTTTGTGAGCTAAAAAGAAAATCCAAGTAAAACGAGAGTAATCATCAATTAATACAAATCCATATCGTTTTCCTCCTAGACTAGTGGTTTTAGTTGGTCCAAATAAATCCATATGTAAGAGCTCTAAAGGTCTAGAAGTTGAAATAGTGTTTTTGGATTTAAATGATACTCTAGTTTGTTTACCTAATTGGCATGCATCACAAATTCTATCCTTTTCAAAATTCAATTTTGGCAAACCGAGAACTAAATCCTTTTTGATTAATTTTGAAAGAGAATGCATGCTGATATGTGCAAGTCTACGATGCCACAGCCAACTAGTCTCATTTATTTTAGCATTTAAGGAAACTAGGCATTGCATGTCTAATTTAGTTAAATCATTCAAGTCTACCATATAAACATTGCCATGCCTATGTCCTATAAATTTAATGCCATCGTTAATAGGACTCGTCACAATGCATACAGATGATTCAAAACTTACTTTATACCCTTTATCACAGAATTGACTAATGCTAAGTAAGTTATGCTTTAAACCTTTAACAAGTAAAACATTCTCAATGTATTTGGAGGGAGTGATACCAATGTTACCTATCCCGATGATCTTTCCTTTGCCATTATCTCCAAAGGTGACCATCCCTCCATCCTTAGCATCAAGCGTGATGAATTGTGATTCATCACCAATCATGTGTCTCGAGCATCCGCTATCAAGATACCATTTTCTGTTTCCTTCTTGGGATGCTAGACACACCTGCAAGCACAGATCAAGTTTCTGTCTTAGGTACCCAAGCTTTCTTGGGTCCTTTCAGGTTAGTCAGAATGGTTCCTTTTGGAACCCATATTTTCTTTGTGTTTGCATATTTGTTAATAAGACATATGTATGATTTATGTCCTATTCTTCCACATTTAAAACAAGTAATATTTGTAGGCTTTTTGCTTGAATAATTTGCATAAATATCCTTCAAAAATTTTTGTTTCTTCAGGGGTTTATAACCAAGTCCAGCCTTATCATATATAGCTTTCTGATTATCAAGGATCATATTTAGCTTGTTTGAACTTAAGGTGAACTTATCTACTATAGATTTCAGCCTGTTAATTTCATCCTTAAAGTTTTGATTTTCTTGAATCAATGTGAATTTTTCAATTGAAAGAATTTCAGCTTGTTTCACTAAGGACTGATTTTCCAATTTCAGCTCTTTGTTTTTCTTCCCTAGTTTCTTTAATTCATCAATTGAATCATAGAATGCTTCATGCAATTCTTCAAAAGTAAATTCACTAGTGGATTCAGAAGTTATCTCATTTTCATGTGCCATCAGGCACAGATTGGCTTGTTCGGTTGAGGTTTCCTCGTCGGAGCTTGAGTCATCACTCGCACTCCAGGTCGCCATCATTGCCTTCTTTTTGAATTTCTTTGGACCTTTCTTCAATTGAGGACATTCGGATCTAAAATGTCCTGGCTTCTTGCACTCGTAGCATATAGGGGTTTGATCTTTCTCCTTTTCTATGCTTTGATCCCCTTTTGTAAATTTCTTTCTCATCCCCTGTTTCCTTTTTCTTAGAAACTTCTTGAATTTTCGGGTGATGAGAGCCATCTCCTCATCCTGATCTTCATCTTCAGAGTCATCTGTTTCATAATCAGGTGAAGTTGTGGATTTGAGGGCAATGGTTCTTTTCTTTTTGATTTCATCCTCTTGATGTTGCATCATGCTAAGTTCATGAGTCATCAAGGATCCAAGAAGCTCTTCTAGAGGTAGAGTGTTCAAGTCCTTTGCTTCTTGGATGGCAGTCACCTTGGCTTCCCAAGTTCTTGGTAGTGACCTGAGAATCTTCCTTACAAGTTCACTGTTAGTATAAGATTTGCCAAGACTCTTTAAACCATTGATTATATTAGTAAAACGAGTAAACATAGCAGTTATGGACTCATCATGCTCTATTTTGAACAGTTCATATTTATGTACAAGCATGTTTATTTTAGACTCTTTTACTTGATTTGTTCCCTCATGGGTGACTTCTAACCTATTCCATATTTCTTTAGCAGATGCACAAGTAGAAATGCGATTAAATTCACTAGCATCTAGTGCACAATAAAGAACATTCATAGCTTTGGCATTTAATTGTGCCAATTTCTTGTCAACCTCATCCCATTCTTTCTCGGATTTGGTTGACTCCTCACCATCTATAATCTTGGTGGGTGTGTGAGGACCATTCACTATGATACTCCACATATCATAGTCGAGTGCTTGTATGAAAATCTTCATCCGAGCTTTCCAATAGGTGTAATTAGACCCATTGAAAAGTGGAGGTCGGTTTGTTGATTGCCCCTCGGCTAGAGAAGTTCCAACATGGGTTGCCATAGATCTTTGGCTCTTTGATTGTTAGATCAAAGAAGGGCTAGAGCACTGGCTCTGATACCACTTGTTGTCCAGCTATGCAACCCAAGAGGGGGGGTGAATTGGGTTTCTAAAAATTTTAAGCCCAACAGATAACTTATGAAGAACAAAACAATGGCTTTAAATCAATATTAATTAACTAAAGCAGTATTGCAAGGATATAATAAAGAAATAAGATAAAGCGATAAAGCACACCACAAACACAAGGATTTATAGTGGTTCGGTGCAAACCTTGCACCTACGTCCACTCCCCAAGATCCCACTTGAGAATTTTAATCCACTATCCTTTGTATTCAACCCGAATACAAAACGTCGGAAACTCCGACACTAGCTATCCCAAGCTAGAATACAAGACGTCGGAAACTCCGACCCTAGCTATCCCAAGCTAGAACACTTATTTCCCGGGTACAAGCAAAACCAAAAACACTCCGATTTCAGGTTCGGATCAACCTTTCCTTGTTTTGGAAATCCTCCAAAAACAAGAGCAAAAACTCACAAAGAGTAAGAATATTTAGAGCACAGATGAATACAATAACAGCTCCTTAAATGAGCAAATATAACAATAAAAGCTTTACTCAAATGAAGAACCCCTTTTTCAGATTTTCTCAAGATGAATGAACGGTTGAACGCTTGAGAAGAGGTTGATTGTTGATTGAAGATCTCTTGAAAGCTTTGAACGATCTCTAGATCAAGGTTGAAAACAATCGACTTGAAAGATTCTCTCTTTGAATGCTCTTGCTTTTCTTTTTCACAAACTCTCTTGAATATTGTGGATCCTCTCTCTTCTTCTTGAATATTTTGTTGATCTCAGATTTAGGATCCTCTCTTCTCTTTTGATCTCACGTTTGATCTCCCGATTTCCACTCTTTTTCTTTGCAATTTGATCTGCTATTTAATCTGCAATTTCCTTTCACCATTTTAAGCATTTTATGGCATTAGTAGCAAGAGAAAACAATTTAGGCAGATAAAGAGCCGTTAGAGGATTTTTAGGAAGCATAAATGGCAATTAAAATGGGCAAAAAAATAGCCGTTGCTGACATTTCCCATCGCAGGGGTCGACTCATAAGTCGACTCATGCATCAGGAGTCGACTCATGAGTCGACTTCTGTTGCAAAGATCAGAAACTTGGATTTCTGGATTTTTGGCCCAAATCAGCAGAGGTCGACTCATGAGTTGACTCATGCCTTGTGGGTCGACTCATGAGTCGACTCACAGGTCGTGCCAAGCCAAAAATCCAGCGTGCCATGGGAATTTTTGCGTGCCATTCAGCTCATAGTGCCATGAGTTGACTCATGAGTCGACTCATGCACTTCAAACCTTCATAACTTCAAAAATATAAGTCCAAACACAATGAAATTTTCACCAATAGATTTCAAATCATTTGTTCTACCAAATGGTACTATCAAATCAGAATTTTAATGAAATTATGATTTTGCCCTTGAAGAGCATAAGGACTTTTTCAATTGTTTGTATCCCTTCAATCTGCTTTGTAATCATCAAAATCAATCTAGGAGCAACAGGAACTGATCCTGTTGAACTTCAAGCTCCCCCAATTTGAGAGCTATGATGGGACCTCGAATTCGATTGATTACCTGGAGGCCTTCCGAATAATGATGCTGCTCTATGGAGTGCCAGATGCCATCCTGTGCCGAGCTTTCCCATCTACCTTGAAGGGAGCTGTAAGAAATTGGTACTCGACACTGAAGCCGGGTACTATCTTCTCCTTTGATCAAATGAGCCACCAGTTTGTAGCTCATTTCGTCAGCAGTCGACGTCCCCAGAGAGGTTCGGAGTCCCTCATCAACATCAAGCAAAAGGAGGGAGAATCCATCCGAACTTATGTTAACCATTTCAACGCCGCCACTTTAGAAGTCTGGAACTTAGACCAATCAGTTGCAATGGCCGTCCTGAAGAGCGATCTTTAAAAGAATGACCTTCTATTTTTCCTGAAAAAGAAGTATCCAAGGGACTTCACTGAGTTGCTGGCTCGGGTTGAAGGATATGCTCAGGCAGAGGAAGCCTTCAAGCTAAGGGACAAGGAGGCCGTGAAGGAGCGACAGGCGGGTGATTCCAGCAAGCCCGCTTCACTCAGCCACGTTCTCAAACTCCCCCTGGACACAAGCATGTCCGAACTCCCCCCAAGCTTGTAGGAAGAGAATCCCGGACCGTAGAGTTTGGCAGAGCTCTCCTCCAGGAAGATTCCACAGCTACGCCCCTCTCAATACTCCAAAAACTCAAGTACTGATGGAGATCAGGGAGCAGCTGCCAAGGTCAGAAAAGATGCGCACACATCTCGAAAAGTGCAACCCTAACAAGTTCTGCCTCTATCATCGTGACCACGGCCATGACACGAAGGAGTGTATTCAGCTTCAAGATGGGATCGAAGAGCTCATTAGACGAGGTCAGCTCAACAGATTCATCTGACGTCGGCCTGAAGGTAGAGAAGATCGATCGAGGGCCCTACCATAGCCAGAGCCGCCAAGGAGGGAAGAACAGCCTGAAGATCAACCTCTAATCGGGATCATCAACACCATCTCTGGAGGACCCCGATGGGGAGCAGTCAGTGGATCGACCGGACCACCCAAGCGACAGAGGACTGAAGAATCTATAACCTTTATTGAAGAAGATGCCCAGGGGATTCAATTCTCCCATAATGCGGTCATAGTTTCTTTAAATATTACTGACTATGATATACGCCTCATTCTTGTTGATAATGGAAGCTCGATCGATATTTTATTTTACGATGCATTCTCAAAAATATCCATTCCGGATGATCGATTAGGGTCGATAAGCTCCCCATTGGTAGGGTTCACTGGCGATGCTGTGCCAGTGGAAGGAGTAATAACTTTGACCATAGTTGCAGGTCGGTGCCTGAAACAATCTAGAGCGCAAGTGGATTTCTTGATAGTAAGGGTGCCGTCTGCCTACAACGCAATACTCGGCTGACCTGGCCTCAATGCAGTCCGAGCTGTGGTATCGACCTACCATTTGAAATTAAAATTTCCTACAAGCCAAGGGGTCGGAGAGGTTAGATGAGATCAAGTCTTGGCAAGACACTGCTATAACGTAGCCTTACAAAGAAATGATCAGTCTGACCCCTGTCCGGTTGATGGATTAGACACTCGTGATGACCTTGCTGAAGAGCGGGGTGAGCCAATTGAAGATCTTGCCTCAATTTCTTTGAACGATGGGAATGAAAAGCACGTGGTGAAGATCAGCTCCAACCTGAAAAAAGAGGTACGGACACAGCTCATCAATTTTCTACAAAAGAATGCGGATGTTTTCGCTTGGGTTCCGACGGACATGCCGGAGATTGATGCGGAAGTCAAGGAACACTGGCTAGCTGTTGATCCCAAACACCGACCTATGAAGGAAAAAATCTGAGGTCATGCACCAAAAAGGCAGAAGGCAATAGCTGAAGAAGTTGATAAACTCCTGAAAACCGGGTTCATCAGAGAAGTCAACTATCTGAACTGGGTCTCCAATGTGGTTCTCGTCAAGAAGGTGAACGGCAAGTGGAGAATGTGTATAGACTTCAAAAAGCTGAACAAAGCCTGTCCGAAAGATAGTTACCCTCTGTCCAGAATTGATCAATTAGTGGATGCAACCTTGGGCCACGAGCTTCTCACTTTCATGGATGCATTCTTCGGCTACAATCAAATCAGGATGGCACTGGAGGATGAAGAAAAAACTACTTTTATTACTGATCGTGGTCTTTTTTGTTATAGGGTCATGCCTTTTGGCCTCAAAAATACAGGGGTGACCTATCAATGACTGATGAACAAGATCTTCAAAGAGCAGATCGACCACAACATGGAGGTCTATGTTGGGAAATGTGTCCCAAAAAGCCAATCATCAAGCTATTGACGGTTGAGCAACCAAGTATTGTAATTGATTTGTTAATAAATAAAATATATTTGGTATCTTCATCATAAGCTTTCATCTTCTAATGAACTCCGTTGTTATGATGAAGTCCTTAGGACTATTTAAGTTCGATAAAGAGAGAATTTATCGATTAGTCCTTAAAACTGTTCACGACCAAATGATAAGCTGTTAATAAGGACGATAGCTTCTATCGAGCATAGGTCGCTGTAGGCCATATGGGTTGGTTGTCCTCTTAACCAAGGAGTGTGGAGATACTGGTATGGCATACAGGTGAGATGTAAGGGTACATCATCATTGAATGTGACCAACTCCAGAGCATTCTGCAGTCGAGAATGTCTCTGATGGGATATAGGTATAAGTGTCCCTTAGACTTGAGATCGCCTCAGTGACTTGCAAGCAACTCACTGTGCTTTGGTACTGGACTAACTGAATTTTTAATTCAGAGATGGAAGGCTTCTGGGCATAGTCAAGTACTTGCAAAGTCAGAATGTGATCGAGATGGGATTGACCACTCCAAGAGTTGGAGAAGAATGAGTCGTTGTATTTTAATTTAGCAAAACCTTGGCCAGGGTAATCCATTAGATGGATTTGATATTTTGAAATACAATGTGGACAACCTGATCAGAGTTGATAGTTGAACTCTGGGGTGTCCTATGATCATTTTGGTCAAGAAGATGAATTATATGAAAACTATATCCGTATGGGTTCTAAGGATGTTGTTCTACACATTCGACCTATCCGATCGTCGGGTACCATTGCTAGATGGTCACTTCGATTGGTACAAAAATTTGTTCCTATGCTACCGGCTTAGGTTTGGACCTATGAGGTCACACACATTAGAGTTCATGATCCGATCGGATGGTTGATCAACGATTAAGAATCGTTCTAGGGTTAAATGATCAATACGATTGACATTTAACCCAGTGCAAGTATTGTAGGAGGATCGATTAGCAATTCGATTGCTAATTGGCTTAATTTGATTAAGCCAATGAGCTGAGATTAAGTCTAATTAAATATGATTTAATTATATTTATTTTGAGCTTGATTGGATCAAGTCCAATTAATTTATTGGATAAGCCAAGTGCAAGGAAAAACTAATCCTAGTTCAACTAGGATTTGGGTCAATCTAATTTCTAATTTGATTAAAAAATTAAATCAGATTTAAATATAATTTAATCTGATTAAATTAGATTCTTAATTGGGTTAAGACCTATTTTAATTAGGTTGATCTAATTTTGGTTTGATTTCGTTTGGGAAACCAAATTAAAACAAGTCATAAGAAAGAATCCTAGTAAGACTAGGATTCCACCTTGCGCCACATAAGCCTTCCCCACGCCCTCTCTCTTATTCAACGCCAATCTCTACTAATTTTGTGTGACAAAAGCCCTCTCCTAGGTCTCTCCCACATTCACAAAAGGTTTCCTCTCTTCTTTCTTACATGGAAGGTGGTTTGGATCAAATCAAAAAGGAATAAGTTTGGATTTCGAATTCTATGAGATAGAGTTTTAGAAATCCAAAACTCTTTCAATTTTGGACCAAATTTATCCAATTTTTTTTTAGAATTTTTGTAACTTTTAGGGTACACATTGTGCACCCTATACTAGAGATCCATGTACGAAAATATGGAGGAGGTGCTCAAGAGTTGGGCGCCCCTTAACTTGCCATGTTTGGATAAGCCTTGACTAGGTATTTGACCTAGACAAGGACTCTATCATATCTCTCTATATAAAATGAGTTTCTTTATAAAATTTTAGAAAAAAATAGAGATTTAAGAGACCTTTGTTCCATCCAAAGATCAAAGAGAAAGACCTTTGGGTCGTGGAGATATAAAAGATGCAAGTTAGGGTGTCTAGAGAGAAAAATGTGAAGAAGAAGAGGATCTTCTTCTAGGATTTTTTGTTTTCATATCTTTCCTCCCTCCATCTTGAGTTTTCTAAGAGCGTCTCAGATCTGAAACTCCTCCTTTTACTTTTCATCTTTGGAAGAGTCCAAATCAAGAAGAAGGAGGCACCTGATCAACCATCAAAGAAGGATCAGCACAGTACTAGCATACTGTGCTGATTTTCTGAAGCAGGACTTCTGATCGAGATTTGTAGGCTCGTGTGGACGACTCCTAGAGGCCGAACGCATGTGCGGCTTGCAACATCATCCTTAAGCCTAGATCAGCGAGGTTAGAGCATCTAACTTGCAAGGTAATAGATCTGATCTATTGTTTAATACATACATTAGATGTGGTATAGAAACATGTTGATATGATCAACATGTAGTTCATGCTATATTTATATATTTTAATTTCTGATTTAATGCTATGTAATAATCATGTAATAGAATCTTAGATCTAAGAATTCTCTAATTTTAGAAAATAAATTTTGATTTATTTTAGTCTTCCGCTGTATGATCTTGAAAAAGTTTCAAGATCTAACCCTGAAACCCTAGATCTGGTTCCTACAGTCTACGTGGACGACATGCTTGCAAAAAGTAAATCCTCAATGAACCACGTTGCCGACCTTGAGGAGACCTTCAGTGCCCTCCGAAAATACAACATGAAGCTGAACCCAACCAAGTGCGCTTTTGGAGTAACCTCAAGAAAATTCTTGGGCTTTATGGTATCGGGGCACAGGATCGAAGCAAATCTGAAAAAGATTCATGCTATCCAAGAAATGACTGCCCCGAAGTCAATAAAGGAAGTTCAGCGCCTTACTGGGAGAGTAGCAGCTCTGAATCACTTCGTCTCAAGGTCAGCTAAATAGTGCCTACCTTTCTTTCAGACTCTCAAGCAACCGAAGATCTTCTGTTGGACTACTGAATGTCAGCAAGTGTTCGAAAAATTGAAGAACTACCTCGGCTCACCTCCGCTATTGAAAAAGCTCGAATCTGGAAAGGAGTTGTTCCTGTACCTGACGGTCTCTCCTGTGGCTCTCGCAGTAGTTCTAGTTAAGGAAGAAGCAAAAATTCAACGGCCGATCTACTACATAAGTCGAGTGTTGAGAGACACCGAAACCCGATACACTAAATTAGAAAAACTAACTTACACCCTGTTGATTGTAGCCCGAAGGCTCCGACCTTACTTTCAAGGGCACACCATAATACTGCTCACCGACCAACCGATCAAGGCAGTTCTGCATCGAACGGATGCTTTCGGAAGGATAGCGAAATGGACGATCGATCTCACAAAATTTGACATCAACTATCGACCTTGATTGATGATAAAAGCCCAGATATTAGTCGACTTCATAGTAGAATGTACTATCCCAGAAGAGGCCGAACTTGAACGAGGTGAAGCTGACAACCCAGGAATCCAGCCGAACTCCCCTGAGGAAAGAATAGATCTCCCTGATAGTTTTTGGGTCCTCTATGTGGACAGTTCCTCCAACGTGTCAGGCATGGGCCGGGCCTAATCTTGGTCAATCCAGAAGGAATTATCATGGAGTACGCTCTACGCTTTGAATTTCCTGCAACAAATAACAGAGCAGAATATGAAGCTCTGATTGCAGGACTGATGATCGTCAAAGAATTAGAAGTAGGTTGGCTCCAAGTCTACAGTGACTCCCAATTCGTGGTGGGACAAGTCAGCAAAAACTATGAAGCTCGAAAAGACAGTATGGTCAACTATCTAGAAAAGGTAAAAGAGATCATCTCTGCCTTTGACAGCTTTGACATCAAGCAGATTCCAAGAGCAGAAAATACCAAGGCCGATCTTCTCTCCAAGTTGGCTACACTGGCTCCGGTTGAACTACCCAAGAAAGTCCTCTTCGAGGTTATGAAATGTCCAAGTATGGAAGAACCATAGCTTGTAACGGAGATCAACCATGAACCCAGCTGGATTGACCCACTGGTTGCATATCTCAAAGACGGGGTTCTTCCTCATGATGCAAAAGAAGCTCAGAAGCTCAAAAACCAGGTCTCCCGCTATATCTTTTATGAGGGCAAGCTGTACAAGAGATCATACTTTTTGCCCCTTCTGAAATGTCTCCGACCTTCTGAAGCTGACTTTGCCTTATGGGAGGTACATGAAGGAGTCTGCGGAAGTCACCTGGGGGCTAGATCCTTATCCCACAAACTACTCCGACAAGGTTATTACTGACCTACAATGTACCATGACTCCATTGAATATGTCAGAAAGTGTGATCGGTGTCAGAGATATGTGAATATCCAAAGACAGCCCACCTCGAAACGTACACCTTTGAGTGCCCCGTGACCGTTTGCACAATGGGGAATGGATATCCTTGGACCTTTTTCCATGGCATCCGGGTAGCAGAAGTTCCTCCTGGTGGCAATTGACTACTTCACCAAGTGGATGAAGTCGAACCTTTAGCAAAAATCATAGAAGCTAAAGTGCAGGACTTCGTCTGGAAGTCAATCGTTTGTAGGTTTGGCTTACCCAGAACTCTCATTACTGATAATGGGCAACAGTTTGCTAGAGCAAGATTTGCTGAATTTTGTGAGGACTTAAACATCTCCCATAACTTCACGTCAATAGCCCATCTGCAGGCAAATGGTGAAGCTGAGGTGACTAACAGGACTCTGTTGCAAGGAATCAAAATGAGACTTGAAAAAGCAAAAGGAACTTGGGCAGATGAGCTTTATCATGTATTATGGGTATATCGAACTACCCAAAGATTGCCCACGGAGGAGATCCCCTTTGCCTTAGCCTTCAGAACAGAAGCCGTTATCCCGATTGAACTCAAGCTTCCATCGGTGTAAGTCATGGTATTCGATGAGCAGCACAACTCACAAGATCTCAAGGCCAACCTCGACTTGTTAGAAGAAAAGCAGGAAACAGCTCAAGTTCAAATGGCAGCCTACAAGCAGAAAGCAGCCCGCTACTACAACTCTCGGGTCAAGAGCAAAGCCTTCAGAATGGAAGACTTAGTACTTCGGTGAGCCACTGTTTCATAACCTCAGAATCAAGGAAAACTTGCCCCAAACTGGAAAGGCCCGTATGAAGTCAGGGAGGTAGTTCGGCCCAGAACATACTATCTAAAAGAGCTTGGAGGAGCAGACCTTCCGCGACCATGGAATTCAAAAAATTTACAAATGTATTACCAATAACTTTGCCTTAAATAAAAGTTCCATATTCGCATATTTTTTCTTTTGGCATGAGCTTATAACGACAGGGAGTAGCTCCTTCAGACAATCGAAACTAAGCATGTCAGGAACAAGAGGAGAACCTCATCCCGATATAAACGAAGGCTCAGTTATTAAGAGATCGGATGGGGGGAGAGGCCCTTGCAACGGCCCTTATGCACCCCCACAATCATGTTAGGAACAGGAGGAGAACCTCATCCTAACATGAGCAAAGTCGAAGGCCCGATTATTAAGAGACCGATAGGGGAAGAGGCCCTTGCAACGGCCCTTATGTGCCCCCACAGTCATGTTAGGAACAGGAGGAGAACCTCATCCTAACATGAGCAAAGTCGAAGGCTTGATTATTAAGAGATCGGATGGGAGGAGAGGCCCTTACAATGGCTCTTATGCGCCCCCACAGCCATGTTAGGAACAGGAGGAGAACCTCGTCCTAACATGAGCAAAGTCGAAGGCCCGATTATTAAGAGATCGGATGGGAGGAGAGCCCCTTGTAACGGTCCTTATGCGCTCCCACAGCCATATTAGAAACAGGAGAAGAACCTCATCCTAACATAAGCAAAGTCAAAGGCCCGATTATTAAGAGACTGAATGGAGAGAGAGGCCCTTGCAATGGCCCTTATGCGCCCCCATAGCCATGTTAGGAATAGGAGGAGAATCTCATCTTCACATAAGCAAAGTCAAAGGCCCGGTTATTAAGAGATCGGATGGGGGGAGAAGCCCTTGCAATGGCCCTTATGCACCCCCACAGTCATGTTTGGAACAGGACGAGAACCTCGTCCTAACATGAGAAAAGTCGAAGGCCTGATTATTAAGAGACCGGATGGGGGGAGAGGCCCTTGCAACGGTCCTTATGTGCCCCCACAGCCATGTTAGGAACAGGAGAAGAACCTCATCCTAACATGAGCAAAGTCGAAGGCTCGATTATTAAGAGACAAGATGGAGGGAGAGGCCCTTGCAACGGCCCTTATATGCCCCAACAGCCATGTTAGGAATAGGAGAAAAATCTCATCCTAACATGAGCTAAAATTGACTGTGTCTGGAATAAGAGGAGAACCTCATCCTGACACAAACGAAGACCTGATCGTTCAAGATCAGATGAGGGAAAAAGCCTCCTCAATGGCTCCTCTACACTCCTACAACCTCGTTAGGAGCAGAGGGAAAACCCTCACCCAAACATAAAAAGAAAAGAGTGGAGAGAAAAGGAGAAAGCGACATGCTATGCCAGAGATAAGGAAAAAATGAACTACATCTAAGACACAAGGGACCTCGTCTCAACGAGGAAGAAAATTCTTGTCAAAAATTCTCAATCTCTAAGGGGAAACCCAACACTGACAGGAAAAAATAGACTTCCTCAAAGTAATGAGAAGTTCGGGCCCCAAGCTCGAGCACCAAGAGGAAGCATCAAACTCGAATGACCTCGAAAAGACCTTCGATCATGAACAAAAAGGGCGAATCAATACGACGATGATCAGAAACCTTCAAACGATGTTGACATCGAATAAGACAAAAGACAAAAGAAGCTCGGTAAACAACAACTCAAAGAAAGAATAGACAAGGTAATGAGAAAATTCTTTTTCATTTCATTAGTAAAGCATGGATTACAAAGCCTTTAAAGGCCAAAAAAAAAAATAACAAGAAAAGAAAAAAATACATGGAAGAACAAAAGGTAAAAGAAGCTCTAAGGAAGCTCAGCTTCTTCTGACTTTGAACTCTCAGTTCCAACCATTATCAGGGATTGCTTTAAGTTCTTAACTTCTTCTTCCAGTTCCTTCTTCCTTAACAGCATCTCCCGATACATTTGGTGAAACCGTCGGCTTTCGCCCTCCAATTCTCGAAGCCTCTTCCTCAGAACTTCAGACTCCGCTTCCGCATCCTTGACTGCCTGCTGCTCATAGGCCAGCTAAATTTTTAGCTGCTACAGTTCGGCCTTCTCCTTCCTAAGGGCTACGGACAATTCTTCCATGGTCTCCCTCAAGGATTGAAGCACGTCGGAGTCTTGCACCGAAACGGCCTGGGCTCTTTCGGACAAGTGCTTCTAAAGGCGAGCAACCTCATCGGTCGCCATCTTGAGCCTCCTCCTATAGTCGTCTATTTGTCCGCACCAACCAACTTGGTAGGCATTGTAATTCATCTCGACATCTTGTAGCTGCTTTTGGAGGTTGGAGAATTTCTTCGACCAGTCCCGATCGTGGTCGGCCTGAGTTGTAAGTCAGGATGAACTCCCTTCCAATTGGTCGATCTTCTCCCATGCGGCCCCCAACTCGACCTTGAGGGAGCTGATCTTGGAAGCCTGAGTCCAAGATCGATCGCTGGCGCATTTCTGAAGTTCCTCAAGCTCCTTCACAAATTGGCCTTCTTCTGGGTGTAGTCCATGAAGCCCTTTTTGTGGAGGTTCCGAAGGTGAGTAACCTCCATGATAGCTTTCGAATGGCTCTTCCTTAGCCTGTGAAGTTCGTCGTCCATCTTTTTTGATTTCTTCGTCAGGTGACAAACTTTCCTCCTCAGATCCTGGATCATGGACTTCAAGGGAATTTCCTGCGGTAGGGGAAGAGCTTCGGCAGGGCACCATGGTCGAAAAACAAGAGCATCACAATGCAAATCATTGCAAGAAAGAGGAATCCGATTTCATTGATGGAATAATTCTTAAGTACAAGAGAAAAAAAAGTTATAACAAAGAAAAAGTATAAAATTAGAGGTCTCGGACCTCTGGAGCAGAAGTGGAGGAGCTCGGCACCCACGGAAGGTCGGTCGCAGCAGCTACGGCAGTTGAAGAGGTCCCGACTGGAGGGAGATCGGCAGCAGCTTTGGAAGGTCCAGCTTCATCGTCGGATGCTTCATCCAGGAAGTTGAGGTTGAGTTCGAGAAACTTTTCGACCACCTTCTCCTAGCAAAGCTTGAAGCCTTTGATGAAGGCAGCCTGGCCGAACTGGATATTCAGATCCCTCATTTCGGAGGAGGTCTTGAACTCCTCCATTGCTTGGGCTCGTGCCTCCGAGACTAGGGTCAGGATCTGCTCCTTCAACTTGGAGACCTCGGCCTCTGCCTTCTTTCTTTCCTCCTCCAAGGTGGCCTTCAGATCTGCCGAGGTTTGTTCCTCCTTCTGAAGCACCTCTTGGAGACTCGCGACTTTGGCGACCTTCTCCTTAAGGTGGGCAGCTTCAACCTTGCGACCTTCCTCCTCCTGGGCTGCTTCCTTCTTTGCGTTGTTCATCACCTCAATGTTGGCGATGAGCTGGTGTCCAATCTACAAGGATGGCCAGGAAGTCAATATGAAAGCTGAGGAATGAACTAAGTGAAGAAGTGAAAGAAAGGAAAAAGTAAATCGGCCTACCTCAAGAAAGGACCCCAGAGAGTCCCAAACCTACTGTTCAGGATCGACATGGATGATCCTGTGGACGACCTCGGGTAGAACGCACCCATCGATCAATCTTTTTATTAAGTCCTTATTGTTGAAGGGATTCTCCCCCGGATCCTCTTCGGAGCCGTCGGCCCCCTCGGTGGTAGTCCTGCTGCTGCGGATCTTGCGGGCCACTATCTTCTTTCTTCTCCTCCTTTCGGCCCCTAACGCCTCCTCAGGATGAGACTCTGGAGCGAAAACCTCGGTCGTAGGGCTTCTTGAAGAAGCTCGGGGGGCTGCGGGCTCGACGTCGGAGGGGGCATCCACGGCAATGGCCACTTGGGCAAGTATGGCCAAGCCTGTCTCTTCTACCCTTGCCTTCTTCGCCGACCCAAAAATTATAGCACCTTTTCTCTTGTGAGTCTTGAGAACCTTGGCTAGTATCCGAGCTGCGTCTGCATCCATATCTGCAATAAAAAAAGATCGGTACAGCTTAGAAATGGAATAAGAGAAAAGAGGAAGCAGTGAATGACTTGAGAAAGAAAAAAATACTGGCAGGGTTGAGAGGGCTCAGGCCGACATTAAATAAGAGTTGCTCCTTCAGAAGGTCGGAGAGGAGAGGTGCTGGATAAGCCTTAAGTTTATTGGAGGCTTCTAAGTCATCCTTCCCTAGGCTAGAAGCCCGACAGACGGAGTCCCTCAGGGAGCCCCAGGGGGACAACCCCAGCATCAGGGTCGGGCATCGGACGTAGAAGTACCTCTACTTTCAGTTGTAGATAGAAGAGGGGGCACCTTTCAGCAACCCCTTTCTACCGAATTGGGAGGAGAAGTACCACCAGTCCTTTACCGAAGGGTGACGCTTGAAGGTATAAAAATTTTTAAACAAGGAAAGAGTCGGCCGGACTTCAGCTAAATGATAGAGGGAAAGAAATCCTATCAGAAATCTAAAGGAGTTCGGCACTACCGAAACTAGAGAAATGTTCAAAAAATAAAAAAGAGCAACAACAAAAGATGGAAGTGGAAGTCGAAGCCCGACGCGGAAGGCTTCCTGGTATAAGCAAAAGTAGCCAGGGGGAGGGGCGCTAGCCTGGTCAGTTGGCCCAGGAAGCTCAAGCTCGTATTCTAGAGGAACCCCATACTGAATCCTAATCAGCGAGAGTTCGTCTGAGGTCAAAGAGATGGGAATGGTGTCAGGTATAAAGATCGAACGAGGTCCATCTATAGTACTAGGATTTTGGGGGGCTGTAGCTGACGAACTCCTAGAACTGCTAGAGGAGGAAGTATAGGAGGACATTTTGAATCAAATGAAAATCTCAAAAAAAAACTCTCAAAAAAATTAGAAAAAAAAGGAAACAAGGTGCTCGCGGAGAAATCGAATGGACGGAATGCAGAGGAAGAAAAACAGAAGAATAACAAGAAGAAGAAGGGTGCCGGAACTAACCTAGGCTGGTCCGAGAGGTGCAGGAAAGCAGCGAGGGCGATGGGGGTCGACCTGAAGGGTGCCTAAGATCGAGAGGGGTGCTGGAGGAAGACGAAGCTGTCGGGCAAGAAGAAGGGATCGAAGAAAAATCTCAGGCAGGGTGGAACCCTTGAAGGAGGGGGACGGGCTTAAATAGACCTCAAGGTCCGATGCAATAAAAATTGCAGATCTCCTCTGGCCGACCTACAACCACCGCGTGTCCCACTCATCGTAGCAGAGGGTTGACGACTGACAGAATCATTATTGTGTCGTGCCTAGGAATTCTACAGAATGCAACGCTCCAGTAGGAATTCCGAAAAAATCTTTTTAGATCGCCTCGATTTGAAAAGACTCCAGCACCGGCATGCCAAATGCCAAAATATCTGAAAACAATCGAGTACGAAAATCAAGGGGGGCAACTTCGACTGTGAAAATTTCTCTGTACTTTCTTCATTCGAAATCCAAACTCGAAAGTTGGGAGACTGGTGTTGGGTATAAAATGACTGCAGTCGAAGTTCGTAAGAGGCCGACCCTCTCAGGACTCTTCCAGCTTCCGACCTCATACGGTGTCTTTTTAAACTTCTCCGATCGTCCGAACTCCTATCATACCCTCCAGACTCCTCCAACAGATGAACTCCTATCATACCTTCGGACTCTTCCAACAGACGAACTCCTATCGTACCCTTCAGACTCCTCTAACGGACAAACTCCTATCGTACCCTCTAGACTTCTCCAATAATGAGCTCCTTCAGTCGTCTATCGGACTGCTCCAAATGCTCTTTGGGCTTCACTATCAGCCAATTTTCTACAGTGATCGACTACTCTCCAAATCTTTTCTAGACTTCCTCCTATCATGATCAACTCTGCTCCGAGCTTCTTTCGAACTTCGTCAATATCCTAGCTTCTCCAATAGTAGGACTTCTACAGTAACCAGACTCCATCCAAGTTTCTACAGTGATCAACTACCTTTTGAATTTCATCCGAGCTTCTACAGTAAGCAAATTCCGTCTGGACTTCTATTGTAAGTGGACTTCAGTCGAGCTTCTGCAATAAGCGATCTCCACCCGGGCTTCCACAGCAATCGATCTCCATTTGAGCTTCTACAGTAAGCGGCCTCCTTTCGGACTTCTGTAAGAATCGGACTCTGTTCGAACTTCTATAGCGGATGGACTCCAGACGAACTTCTACAATAGATGGACTCTAGCAGCCGGATTTCTACAGTGACCGACTGTCTCCGGTGTCTTCCGTGCCTCTCCAGCCATCAACCTTCAACAGCATTAACTGGACTTCAACAGTACCAATCGAACTCTCCCAGCGGACAAACCTCCACAATACCTTCCGGACTCTTCTATCGGTCAACCTTCTATAGCGCCTTTCGAATTTTGCTATCGATCAACCTTCTATTAGATTCCTCATGCAACCGGACCTCTCCAGCGGATAGTCTTCAGACAAGCTTCTACATCAGATAAATTTCAGATGGACTTCTCTAGCAATCGGACTCCAGATGGATTTCTCTAACAGAAAGCTTCCATCCGAGCTTCTACAGCATATGACTTTCGTCTGCAGCATCAACGCCTAAGGCACCCAACAACAGTTAACCCATCAGCAACCTCGAAAACATCGAAGCTTCTCTTAGATTGCTGAGATAGAGAGCTATTTCGCTCCATCAGACATCCCAACTGAGCTTCAGCCGTCCGGCTCGAACTCTCCGGCAAGTCACGACAACGGACACCACTCCACTCCCTGTAACAAACTCCACGTGGCCCCACCACTCTCCGGCAAGTCGCGACAACGGACACCACTACTCTCTGTAACAAACTCCACATGGCCCTAAACGGCCCACTACCAGGCAGTTGCAGACATCGCTGTCAATCAGTTACGCTCTCCTGTCTATAAAAGAGACCCCCCAGTTACGTTCTTCTCTAAGCTCTAAACACTATCTCAAAACTCTACTAAAATCCCATTCGAGTGCTCCATTTCTGTTGAAGCAGAGTACTGACTTGAGCGTCAGAGGGTCTTGTCGGAGCACCCCTAACTTTGGTTTAGACTTTGTTTGCAGGTCCCGACGGCGGTCGTGATTCTCTCGACTCCAACTTCTCTGGCATCGGCAGAATTCTGCACCAATAATTCCAAACATGGTGAGCTTCATGAATTAGAGAACAAGTTTTTGGTGCACTATGATTAGAGAATCATTGGATAAGAGTTGTCCACTCATCGGTTGATCCATCACCAATAACTGTTAGGTGAGGTGATGAGCCAGTTGGTGAGACCGCACCACCACCCACTAGAAATCACTGATCATGAAGATTTTCACATCTCTACCAAGGGAGTGTAAGGATCTAAAAAAATAGTGGGAGACTAATTTGTTTAAAAATAAAATCCCTAAATAAATTGGTTATGTCTGATGATAAAATCTAACTAGAAACTTTCGACTCTCTACAGGAAACATGTCTACCTCCAACCCCCTGACCAAAATACTAGACACCCACAGATTGACTGGACTCAATTTCAAGGACTGGTTGAGGAACTACAGAATTATTCTGGGTTTCAAAAAATTGACTCATATCTTGGACCAGGACCCACCTGCCATGCCAGCACGTCCGACTGCTGAACAGAGAGCGTCTCTGAAAAAGTGGATGGATGATGATAACAAAGCAAGGTACTACATGTTGGGTGTAATGTCTGATGACTTGCAGCGCCAGCATGAGAATATTTTGACTACCCACCAAATGTTGGCTCACCTGCAAGAGTTGTTTGGTAAACAAAGTCATGCGGCTAAGTATCAAGTCTGTGAAAGACTTTTTAAGGTCAAGATGCATGATGGACAGTCAGTCCAAGATCATTGTTTGATAATGATCAAGGATCTTGACGAGCTTGAGAAGCTCGGTATCATCTTAGACAAAAATTTTCAGATTGATGTGATCTTTCAGTCCTTATCCGATGCATATGGTCAGTTCATCATGAACTTTCATATGCATAAGATGCAGTGTACCTTGGTCGAGTTAATGAACATGCTGGTTATGGCTGAGCTTTCTATAAAGGGTTCAAAAGGCTCAGTTTCTACTGTGGAGTGGACTTCTTCCAAGAGAAAGTATTTTGAAAAAAAAAAGAAGTCTGCGAAGAAGCAGAAGGTGGATGGCAAGAAGAAGAAGACAGAACCGAAGAAGAGGAAGCGAAACTATCCTCAGTACCTGGCCACCCTGAAGAACAAGAAGGATAGTCCTTCTGGAGGTATGCTCATTATAGAATCTAACCTTACGATTTCTTCTGCATCCAGTTGGGTGCTTGACTCTGGTTCTAGTGCTCATTTGTGCACTTCTATGCAGGGTCTTGAAGAGAGCAGGAGGTTGAGGGATGGGGATATGATCCTACACATCGAAAATGGAGCAAGAGTTGCTATTATGGCCGTGGGAACCTACCCTCTGCGATTACTATTAGGATTAGATTTAGTTTTAAGAGACTGTTATTATGTGCCTGCAGCAAGCAGAAATTTGATTTCTGTTTCATGTTTAGCACAAGAAAGCTATATGATTAGCTTTCATAAGGACCATTGTAATATTTTTTATGAAAATAATAAAATTGCAAATGGTTTTGTCATTAACGGTCTCTATCAGTTACATGTTGATGTATCTGTATCGAGCGAAATGTGAATGCCATAGGAATTAAAAGACCTAGAGATAGTCTAAATAATAGGTATCTGTGGCACCTAAGGCTAGGTCATATAGCGAAAGACAGGGTTAACAAATTGGAGAAATTCAGACTATTGAGTCCGTTGACTTTCGAGTCATATCCAGTTTGTGAATCATGCTTTCAAGGCAAAATGACCAAGCTTCCTTTTATGGGACATGGGGAAAGGGCCACAGACCTACTTGCCCTAATACATACGGATGTGTGCGGCCCATTTGATGTGCCGGCTAGAGGCAACTACGTCTACTTAATTATCTTTACCGATGATATGTCTAGGTACGGGTATTTGTTTCTAATGAAACACAAGTCTGGAGCTTTTGAAAGGTTCAAAGAATTCAGACATGAGGTAGAAAAATAAACAGGAAAGCCCATTAAGGTTCTTCGATCAGATCAAGGAGGTGAATACCTTAGTCGGAAGTTCCTAGAATATCTTAAGGATAATGGTATAGTTTCTCAATGGACTCCACCTGGAACGCCTCAACTCAATGAAATTTCAGAATGGAGAAATCGAACCCTATTAGATATGGTCCGTTCCATGATGAGCTTCATGGACCTCCCTGAATTTCTCTAGGGACATTATCTCATGACAGTAATTTATGTATTGAATAGGGTTCCATCAAAAACCATTCCTACCATACCATATGAGATATGGCATGGTAAGAAACCAAGTATGAATCATCTCAGAACTTAGGATTGTCCAGCTCATGTCAAGAGACAGCAAGCGGACAAGTTAGAGTTCAGATCTTTTAGAGCTCGATTCATAGGATATCCTAAAGAGTCATTAGGTTACTATTTTTATATTCCGAAAGACCACAATGTGATTGTGAGTCGAAATACTATTTTTTTTGAAAAATAGTTTATTCAAGATGGTGGCATCGGAAGAATAATTAAGCTCAAGGAGAATGTCTCCCAAGAGCAATGAGCTAAAGAACCTGAGGAATCAAATCAATCAGAACCAGTCCTAACACAACTTCTTCCACCTCGTAGATCGACTAAGGTTTTCTATCTTCCTGAAAGGTACTTAGGTACCATACAAGAGGATGTAGAGGAAATGTTCCTCACGGGAAATGGGGTTCATGGTGATGATCCCAAGACCTATGACAAGGTGATATCAGATATTGACTCCAAGAAATGGTTAGAGGCAATGAGATCAAAAATTGACTGATGCACTCAAACCAAGTTTGGACCTTGATAGATCCACCTGAAGGTATTGTACCTATTGGGTGTAAATGGATCTTCAAGAGAAAGAAGGTGCAGATGGGAATATAGAGACATTCAAGGCTAGGCTCGTAGTGAAAGGTTATAGTCAGCGCGAAGGCATTGACTATCAGGATCCCTTCTCGCCCGTAGCCATGCTAAAATTCATCCGTACATTGCTTGCTGTTGCAGCCTATTTTGATTATGAAATATGGCAGAGGGACATGAAAATGGCGTTCTTAAATGGATATCTTGAGGAAGATATCTATATGGAACAACTGCTTGATTTCACATCCAGTGATGATGATCATAAGGTCTGCAAGCTGCAAAGGTCCATTTATAGACATAAGCAAGCATCTCAGAGCTAGAATACTCATTTCAATGATGTGATCAAAATATTTGATTTCATCAAGAACGAGGAGGAATCATGTGTGTTCGAATAGGTCAGTGGAAGCGCAATTGTCTTCCTCGTATTGTACGTAGATGACATCCTCCTAATTGGGAATGACATTCCCATATTGACCTCAGTCAAAGTATGATTGTCTGAGGAGTTCTCTATGAAAGATCTAGGAGAGGCATCCTTTATACTGGGTATTAAGGTCTATAGAGATAGACCAAATATGATGCTTAGACTTTCACAGAAGATGTGCATAGAGGAGTTACTAAAAAGGTTTAGAATGAAAAACTCCAAAAGAGGTTTATTACCTTTTAGACATGGCATTCATCTCTCCAAGAAGATGTGCCCTAGCACACCTGAGGAGATTGAATGCATGAGCAAGATCCCTTATGCTTTGGCAATAGGGAGCCTCATGTATGCTATGCTATGTACACGATCTGATATAGCCCATGCTGTGAGTGTCGCAAGTAGATATCAGTCGAATCCAGACGAAGAGCACTAGATTTTTGTGAAATGTATCCTTAAGTACTTGAGAAGGACTAAGGATATGTTTCTAGTCTTTGGGAATTGAGAACTCCAGATTCAGGGATATACAGACTCAGCCTTTATGTCTGATATAGATGATCGAAAGTCGACATCTGGGACTCTATTCATTTGCAATGGTGGTGCAGTCAGCTAAAAGAGTTCTAAGCAGATGGTGATTGCTGATTCCACCATGGAGGCAGAGTATATTGCTACATCGAAAGCTGGGAAGGAGGTATTCTGGTACAAGAAGTTTGCCGTAGAGCTTGGAGTGATGTCATCGGATGCCATACCTCTTTACTACGATAATAATGATGCCATAGCCCTAGCTAAGGAGCCAAGGTCTCACCAAAAGTCCAAGCACATCGAGCGGTGATTTCATCTGATCCGTGATTACCTCGAAAAGGGTTATGTCGAGGTCAAGAGAGTCGACTCCACAGACAATATGGCAGACCCGCTGACTAAGCCATTGGGCCAGCAAAAGATCGAAGCCCACCTTGAGAAGATGAGACTTAGATATGTTGCCAATTGGCATTAGGTCAAGTGGGAGTTTGTTAGATGTGTGCCCTAGATGCCAGATTGGCTGAGACATTTCTGTACAAATCTAAGGGCAAATTTGTAATTTTGATTATAAATCAATAAATAGATTATTCTTCTATCACATTGTGTACATTGTGCCTGTGATACATCCTTTGAGTTAGTAGGAATGTCAATTCATATTTTCAAGAGTTGAAAATTTAAGGTATGAATTTACATAACTAATTCATAAACAGCTCCTGACCATAGGATCATCACGAGGATGGTGATCGATCCGAAAGGTTGGTGTACGATCGCTTCCTTAAGATAGATGTGTCTTGAGTCTATGGTGTGGAGACACCAAAGTGAGAGTACAGATATTTGTTGAGAACGAGAGTACTGAGCGTGCTCATATCGAGCAGTCATAAGAAAGTCTACCTTCTCGTCGATGACTAGCTCGATGCTGTAGTTGTGTGTCTAATTCTTTGACTTGAGGTGCATCGACAGTTCACCTTGAGTGTGTTATAGTTTGACTACACCATAACTCGGTCTCCTAGCCATTCGAAACTCTGAGGTGTATGTTGGCTGTAGCATATTCATTATAGAAACTAGGTCACACCAAGATGAGATCTATCAACCTCGATAGAAGAGAGGAGTAGTCCCATGGTGATCGAAAGATCGAGTCCTTAAGCCCATGGCCATGACAGAGTGAAATAATAGAAAAAGAGTTTTTCATTGGGGTTTCACATCAGACTCGGATCGATCGATTGATTCATATGACTGATGTTGAGTTTGACGAGTTCACCTTAATCCTAATTAGTCGAGACTCATGATAGAGGAACTCAATCACATAGGTAGCTACATCAAGAGATTCATCTTCAGTTCTGATGGGTTGCCACCATATACTGCTAGGTGTCACTAGTAGATTTTGGGAGCAATTAGAATGATCTTGATGATCGATCATTCTAATTGCCTGAATCAGAAAAGTTCTGATCCATCGAAAGGAGTTTCGATGATGTCAATGATAAGATGATGACATGTCTCATTACCATACAGAATTGAACCTAATTGGGTCACACAAATAAGGGTTAGGGTCTGGATGTCATCAATTGGGCTAACCCAATTGATTTGGATAAGATCCAATTAGGTTCACGGAAATCGTGCTAGCATACGATTGAGCCTAACTTTCACCTCATGTAATTTTTTCTGTCTCTACTGAGCCAAATATGATTTGACTCATCCAGAGAACCTTTGAAAAGTTTTTCTCAGTCTAAATAAATCTTGTCCAGCTCAAAAAAGTCTTGTCTTAATTCATGAGATGAATTTAAGACAACACCTGCTAATTCCTGTCACCTACCAATTTTATTTTAGGACATCTGTCAAATATTGACATATGGGTCTTAAACTGAAGAGAGCTCATTGAAGGATTTTTATGAAGTATCCACATGCCAAATTCACATTGAATTGGGCACCATAATCAGATTATGGTGTGAGCCCAATTGGATTAAAGTGGGTGCCCTAAATGGATAAGGATGGAAGAGTCTTGATCAACATGGACTCTTGGGCGCCACCTTGCTTGTGCTTATCCAAAGTTGGTACCAACATAGGATAGAGGGTGGGAATTCTTATCTGATGTGATCAGATGATATCACTCCACTAATCAATTTTTTTTTAGAATTTATTAGAATTTTTTGATTGGTCGAATGATGTGGCACTGTGCAGCATACAGGTTCTATAAAATCTCTATCTGCGCCTAGGGTTTGGAAGTTTCTACCCAATACCCAGCCAAAACAAGAATCTTCTCCTCTTCTCTGTATCCTCCCTATTCTTCTCTCTCCCCTCTTCATGTCCAAGGAGTTGGACATCCATCTGGCAAAGGTCCATGGTGTGGTGATGCCTGGAACAGGAAGGTTGCAGGACATCTTCGACAGGCTGCTGCTCCAACTTCAGAAGGAGTTCTGAAGCACTTTCAAATTAGATAGAGATCTAATTTTTGGAGCATAGATTCATGAGAAGAAGATGTTCTAGGTCCTATTTAAGTATATACCAGTAGAGGCCAAACACTTGTATGGCTACATCAGAACCTCGGACTGTGCTGAGATCATCTACAGGGTAATCAGATTACCCTTGAGGTATGTCTATACTTCTCATACTTTTAGATTTAATTTTAGATTTTAAATATCAGATAATAAAATTAGATCTAACAGAAATTAGATTTGAAATAACGTAGAAAAAAAATTTTAAATTATTCCGCCCCAGATTTGATTAAATTTGGAAGATCCTACAAAGGAAAAAGGCGATTTTTTCTTCAGCTTTAGAAGCTCAGAATGAACATAGATAAGGAACTGCAGATGGATCTGATCCTTTAGTCTCTTTTTGATTCATATGGACTGTTCATCATGAACTACCATATAATAAGATTGATGCCACTTTGTCAGAGTTATTGAATATGCTGATGACTACAGAGGGCACCTTGAAGAGTTCAAGGGATATAGTTCTGACTGTGGAGCGGGCTTCCTCCAAAAGGAAGTTTTCTTTCAAGAAGAAGAAAAAATTCATAAAGAAGCAGAAGAATGAGGTCTAGCTCAAGAAATAGGTTTCAAAGATGGTCAACGATAAAGAAAAATATTTCCATTGCAATGTCAAAGATCACTGGAGAAGGAACTGTCCGGCCTACCTGGCGACTATCAAGAGCAGAAAGAAGGGTGGAGCTTCTGAAGGTACGTCTGAGTTGCTCATTATGAAACTAATCTAAGGATTTCCTCTTCTTCTAGTTGGGTTCTTGATTCTAATTCAAGTGCTCATTTGTGCACTTCAATGCAAGTTCTTGAAAAAGTTAGAGAGCTGAGGGAAGGCGAGATCACTCTATAGGTTGGCAATGGAGCAAGAGTTGCTGTTGTGGCCATTGGGACCTACCCTCTACGACAGTCGTTAGGATTTAGTTTGTTTTTGAAAGACTATTACTATATACCTGTAACCAGTAGAAATTTGATTTCTATCTCTATACTGGCACAGGATAATTATAATTTTTATTTTAATAAAGATATGTGTTATATTTATTTTAGAAATAAACTTATAGCACATACTTTCTTGATTGATGATCTTTATCATTTGTATACAGATGCAAGTGTAAATATTAATGAGCAAATAGTGAATACTATAGAATCTAAAAGATCTAGAGATAGGATCAGTCAAAAGTATCTGTGGCACCTTAGGCTAGGTCATATTGGAGAGGACAGACTCAACAAACTGAAGAAAGATGATCTTCTTGGACCAGTGACTTTCAAATCTTATCCAGTCTGTGAATCGTGTCTTCAAGAAAAAATGGCCAAGCTGCCCTTTATGGGACAAGGGGAAAGGATCACTGAAATATTAGTCCTGGTACATATTGATGTGTATGGTCTATTTGATGTACAAGCCAGAGATGGCTATATCTACTTCATAATTTTTATTAATGATTATTCACGATATGGGTTCGTGTATCTGATGCACTGAAAGTCTGAAGCTTTTAAAAAGTTCATAGAGTTTAGACATGAAGTAGAAAAATAGATCGAAAAACCCATAAAGGTTCTTCGATCAGATCAAGGAGGCGAATCTCTTAGTGGAGAATTCTGGATCTATTTCAAAGATAATGGCATAGTCTCATAGTGGACACCTCTAGGGACACCTCAGCTCAATGGGATATCCAAAAGGAGGAGTCAGACCCTATTAGATATGGTTTGATCCATGATGAGCTTCACAAATCTTCCTAACTTTCTCTGGAGATATGCTTTGCTTACTGTGATTCATCTTTTGCATCAGATTCCCTCTAAACCCGTTCCTACTACACCATATGAGTTATGGCATGGTAAGAAGCCATTTCTTGGGTACCTCAAGATTTGGGAATATCTGATCCAAGTCAAGCGACAGCAGATGGATATGTTAGAGGCTAGGTCCTTTAGGGCTCGCTTTATAGGGTATCCCAAAGAAACCATGGGATACTACTTCTATCTTTTTGAGGATCACAATGTGATTGTGAGCCATCCACTATCTTCTTGAAAAAAAATTTTATCCAAGATGGAGGCAGTGGGAGGAAGATTGAGCTCGAAGAAAAAATCTCTGAAGAGCGTCGAGTCCAAAAATCTAAACCCAATAATGATCCAGTAGATGTGATACCTCTTCCACCTCGTAGATCAAGTAGAGTCTCCTGTCCTCTTGAAAGATACTTAGGTATTCTTACAAAGAATTTAGAAGAAGCATTCTTTGTGGAAGATAGGAACATTAGGAATGATCTCAAAATCTATGATGAGGCGATGATAGATGTAGACTCTGAGAAATGGATGGAAGCGATGAAGTTAAAAATTGACTCCATGAACTCCAACCAGGTTTGGTCTTTAGTAGATCCACTTGAAGGTATTGTATCTATTGGGTGTAAATGAATTTACAAAAGAAAGATTAGATCAGATGGTAAGGTAGAGACCTATAAGACAAGGCTAGTTGCGAAAGATTATACTCAATGCAAAGGCATCGACTATCATGAAATCTTTTTGCTTGTAGCCATGTTAAAATCTATCCGTACTCTACTTGCCATAGTAGTATTTCATGATTATGAAACCTGAGAGATGGATGTGAAAACTAACTTTCTAAATAGATATCTTGAGGAAGATATCTATATGGAGCAGTCTCTGAGTTTCACATCCAGTGATAGTGATCACAAGGTCTGCAAGCTGCAAAGGTCCATATATTGACTCAAGCAAGCATCTCAGAGTTGGAATATTCACTTCAATGATGTGATCAAAATATTTGATTTCATTAAAAATGAGGAAGAGCCATGCGTGTATAAAAGATCAGTGGGAGTGCTATCACATTCCTCGTATTATACGTAGATGACATCCTTTTGATTGAGAATGATATTTCCATGCTGACGTCAGTCAAAGTATAGTTATCAAAAGAGTTCACCATGAAAGATCTAGAAGAAGCTTCCTACATTCTTGGTATAAAGGTCTATAGAGATAAATCTAAGAGAATGATAGAACTCTCACAGCATATATACATAGAGGAGGTGCTGAAGAGGATTAGCATGGAAAACTCCAAGAGGAGTCTTTTGCCCCTTAGACATGGCATTCATCTCTCCAAGAAGATGTGTCCTAACACACCTGAGGAGATCCAGTGCATGAGCAAGATCCCTTATGCTTCGATAATAGGGAGTCTCATGTATGTCATGTTATGTACACACCCTGATATAGCACTTGCCATGAGTGTCACGAGTAGACATCAGGCAAATCTAGATGAAGGACACTGGATTGCTGTTAAAAACATCCTTAAGTACTTGAGAAGGACTAAAGATTTGATGTTGATCTTTGGTGGAGGATTGAAGCTAAAAATTGAGGGATACACTGATTCAAACTTTATGACTGATGTCGATGATAGAAAGTCTACATCGGGGTGTATCTTCTTGTGTAATGGTGGTGCGGTTAGTTGAAAAAGTTTCAAACAACCAATCATTACAGATTTAACCATGGAAGCCAAGTACATCATCACCTCTAAAGCTGCTAAGAATTTTTTTTGGTTCAAGAAGTTTATTGTGGAGCCGGGTGTGATACCATCAGATGTCATTGCATTACACTGCGACAATAACGGTGCCATTGCCCTTGCTAAGGAGCCCAGGTCTCACCAGAAGTTCAAGCACATAGAGTGACAGTTTCACATCATATGCGAATACCTCGAGATAAATTTCATCGAGGTGCAAATAGTCGACTCCACGCTGTGGCAGATCTACTGACCAAGCCTCTCAACCAGCAGAGGATCGAAGCTCACATTGAGAAGATGGGCCTTAGGTATTGGCCAATTGACTTTAGGTGAAGTGAGAGCTTGTTGAATTTGTGCCCTAGAAGCCAATTGGTGGCTGACACATTATGTATTTTCAGGACCTAAACTTATACTTATAATCTTTTTATTATCAATAAAGGATTTTTTCATTCCAATCATATATGTATGTCTATGATTTATCCTAAAAATTAACAAAGATGATTTTTGTATATTCTTAAAGAGTTAAAAATTTGAGGCATACATTAATTAGTGGTTAATTTCTAAATACTCCCGATCAATAGATTATCATGGAGGATAATGATCAATCTATTTGAGATCAGTGCACAGTTCACCTCCCTTGTGGGCAGATGAGTTTTGGATCTACGATGTAAAGATACTGGGGTGAAGGTGTGGGTGGTTGTTAGAGAATAACTTGCACTGAGCATGACCAACATAAGAACCATATGGATATCTCCTCACTCATTAATTTTCTTCTCAATGCTGTAGTAGTGTGAGTGGTCCTTTGACCTATGGTGTCATTGGTTATTCATAGTGAGGCTACTGGATTTGACTGCATATTCCCTGGGTCCCTAGCTATTCGGATTCTTGCTGTATATGTTGGCTTTAGTAGGTTCAGATTTGCTGTTTGGAGTAGGATGCACCTAGATAGAATGTTGCCCAGCTATGCAACCCAAGAGGGGGGGGTGAATTGGGTTTCTAAAAATTTTAGGCTTAATTAATTACTTATGATGAATGAGAACAAAGACTTTAATTCAAGATTAATTACCTAAAGCAAGAATGCAAGGATATAATAAAGAAATAAAGAAAAACAATAAAGCACACCACAAACACAAGGATTTATAGTGGTTCGGTGCCAACCTTGCACCTACATCCACTCCCCAAGCTCCTACTTGAGAATTTCAATCCACTATACTTGTATTCAACCCGAATACAAACGTCGGAAACTCCGACACTAGCTATCCCAAGCTAGTCTACTTGTTTCCCGGGTACAAGTAAACCCAAAATACTCCGATTTCAGGTTCGGATCAACCTTTCCTTGTTTTGGAAATCCTCCAAAAACAAGAACAATTACTTACAAGAGTAAGAAAATTAAGAGCACAAATTAATACAATAACAGCTCCTTAAATGAGCGAATATAACAATTAAAAACACTTTACTCAAATGAAGAAACCCTTTTTGAATTTTTTCAAGGTGGATGAATGCTTGAATGAATGCTTGAGAAGAGAATGATCGTTGATTGAAGATCTCTTGAAGGCTTTGAAAGATCTCTAGATCAAGGTTGAAACAATAGGCGTGACAAATCCTCTCTTTGAATGCTCTTGAATCTCTTTCACAATCTCTCGTGTGGATTTTGGATCCTCTTTTCTTTTTCTCTCAAATATTTCTTTGATCACTTTGCATATATCTTTTGGATCCTCTCAATGAATTTGATCTCTCCTTTGATCTGCCGATTGATCTTCTTTCCTCTGTGATTTCTTTCACCATTTGAAACATTTTATAGCATTAGAAGCAAGAGAAAATAATTTAGGCAGATAAAGAGCCGTTAGAGCAATTTTAGGAAGCATAAAAGGCAATTAAAATGGGCAAAAAAATAGCCGTTGCGGACAATTTCCGTCGTAGGGGTCGACTCATGGGGGTCAACTCATGCCTGGGGGTCGACTCATGAGGGTCGACTCACAGGGTGTGCCAACAAAAAATCTGCGTGCCAATCAGCTCATTGTGCCATGAGTTGACTCACGGGTTGACTCATGATTTTCAAACATGCATAACTTTCAAAATACAAGTCCAAAATCAATAAAATTTTCACCATTGGATCACAAATCTTTTGTTCTACCAAATGATACTATCAAATCAAGATTTTAGCAAAATTATGATTTTGCCCCTGAAGAGCATAAAGACTTTTTCAATTTAAAAATATTTGTATCCCTTCAATCTGCTTTGTAATCATCAAAATCAATCTAGGAGCAACAATCTCCCCCTTTTTGATGATGACAAAACATTTGAACAAAAGCATTTATGTGAATACATTAATTTCAAAAGAATGCATTATAGGTGTATATGCTTGAAAAGAGTATGATTCTTTTGGTATGTGAATATAAATGGTCATATGCAAAAATAGTTTGTCCATTTTCATAAAGATTTGAAAAGAGTATTAGATCATTTTGAGTTTAAGATATATCAGAGCAAGAGAAAAATAAATTTTGCAATGTATCAGAGCAAGAAAAATAATTTTTACAATGTTATCAGAAAAGATTTTACAATGTATCAGAGAAAATTTCACACTGTATCAGAGCAAATTTTATATTGTATCAGAGCAAGTTAAAAAAATTTTAGGATGTACCAGAGTAAGTTAAATTTCTTAAGATGTATCAAGGTAAATAAACTTTCAAAAGATGTATCAAGGTAAGCATATGTAAAGCATTGTACTTAGCATTGTATTTTTGATATTGTTCTTTAAATTTTCAATTCATTCATTAATTTCCCATAATTTGTAGTTTTGATTGCTTTTTCTTTAATTGCTCATAATTTTTCTTTAATTGCTCATAATTTATGGTTTTGCTTTTGATGGATGGCTTTTTGTTTAATTTCTGTCTGATATCAAATTTCTCAAATTTTTGTTTAATTTGTTTAATTTCTCCAATTTTTATTTAATTTCTCCCCTTTTTTTTTTTTCATAATTTAGGGTTTTGCTTTTAATGAGTTGCTTTTTGTTTAATTTCTCCCCCTTTTTGACATCATCAGACATGGTTAACTTCTCCTTTTTCTGAAAAATTCTTTAATTTCTTCCCCTTTAGAGTTTATCACAGATGTTTGCTCCCCCTTAATATAGCAATTATCAACAGCAAACAACAACAAAGAGAAGACAATATTTCAACAAGAAGAATATATATAACCAAAATATGATCGACATCATTACAAAAGGTAGAAATATAAGTAAAAGATGATTCCATTAAAACCATAATTGTTTCATTACATAGTTCATATTATAATAATCAACCAGCTAATTGTCAATACATGGCCCCAAAATACATATCCTAAGACACTAACACTTAGGATCTAGTAATGATCAAGACAAGTCAAGGATCGGAGTCATCAGATATGAGATGAGAAGTTAATGGATCAGAAGTGCGTCCTCTACCCCGTCTGCCTCTGGCACGAGCAGGAGAGCGAGATGAACTGGGAGGCTGAGTACACTGAGATGCTAAGGACTGAACAGAAAGGGTGAGTCTGATAGAATCAAGTACGTTCAGTGCTCTGGAAACAGATTGAAGTAGAGCAGTGAACTGAGTGGTAGCATGCTCACTCGATCCTCGGATCTCTTTTCTCAGTAATTCATATCCACCTTCTAGTGCTCCTCTGAGCCTGCCAGCCTCTGCAGTGAGGTCTGTGACCTCAATAGTTGGCTCCTGTGGCTTGGGATGGACCAAAGCAAGGACTTGCCCCTGCAAGTCAAGAACTCTGCCAGTCAGTCGCCATACTGTGTCCTCAAGCTGCTGGATCCGGATGGACTGATCTAATAACATCTGAAACACAGTGGAGATGTGGGGAGTAATGGTCTGATCAGAAGAGGTGGCTCCTGGTGCAAAAGAAGTACTACTCCACTGGCTAGACAGCAAAGAAGCCACACACTGTGATATATGCTCGATCTGATCGTCAGCCAGTCTGAACTCTAAATGAGGTGCTCTGCTCTCTAGCTGATACACTGGTGTGGTCATCCTAGTAAACTCTGAAGGGCCAGCCTCTGTATTAGGAATGAACTGGATAACTGGTGATGCTGCCCTGAAGTCATGGACAGGAGATGATGGACCTTCTTCTTCAGCTCTGTCTTCAGTTCTGTCTTCAGCTCTATCTTCAGCTCTTTCCTCAGCTCTTTCCTCAGATCCCTTGATCCAACCACCATCAGTCTTTGTAAATCCCATTCGGTGCAGGCTGTGTTGGTTGAAAGTGTCCACATGAGATAGCTTGGTAGGTGCCTCCCCCTCACAGCTAACTCCAAACCTCCTAAATACTCTAGTAAGGGCCATACCATAAGGCAAGTGTGCCTTAGATCTGTTCAAAGTTTCTCTCATGGCCTCTATCATAAGTGCAGGGAGGTTCAGGGGGGTCTGAGTGATGACATGAAACATGATACAAACATCTCTGCTGGAAAGTAAGTCATGCCTACCACTCGTAGGAAAGAAGAGCTTCGTTACCATCTGATGCAGGATCCTCATCTCAATGGACAAAATCTTTGCTTCCAATTTATTTAAACTTCCTGAATAAGTTTCTCCTAGTATAATTCTGATCCCCTCTTCTTTTACTGGGAGTTCCATATAAGAGTATCCTTCACTAGGCAACTGAAGTATTTCTCCCAATATCCTAGAATCCAAGCAGATATCAATTCCCTTGACAGTTGAAGTCACTGACCCATTTCCATAAAGTAGGTTCTGGTAGAATTCTCTAACTAGGTCAACATAGGTGACTTCCTTAAGGGAGCAGTAGAGTTCCCATCCTTGGTTTTTAATTTTACTTGCAAAAGTAAAGCCCTCTTTCTCAAAGAACCGAAAATCTATATTCTTTCCGGTTTTGACTTTTCTAACTGAAAGAGGATTCTTACTGGGGCTTAGGAAGGATTGAGGGAGACCTTGATCAGATACTGAAGCTGGAGTAGGAGCATTTGAAGACTGACTAGCTTGCCTTTTCTTTCGGACAATTTCTTCAGGCTCACGGATTGACTTTCTTCTTTGGGGAAGCTTCATCTTTGGAGCCATATTCACTTCAATAGCAGGGCAAGGAGACTTGAATTGAGTGGAGGAGGGATCACAAGAGAGTAAAGAGGGATTTTGGTTGAGAAAAGAAGTGGATTTGGGAAGATCGGTGAAGTGCTAGGGCACGTTCCAACCACGCCAAGCAATGCGAGAAAACACAAAAAAAATCCCTTTCCAAGGTGGCGATTTTTGGTGGAGAGGAGGAGGGAGAAGTGCCTCGTACTAAATCCTTGGATTTTGGAGCAATAGGAATTGGAGAAGATGGCTTTTGGAAGGAGGACGATGAGAAGATGAGTCATCTCACGAACAGGGATCCAGTATAAAAACAATGAGCCCGTGGAAAGTTTGAGGAAATAACAAGTTTGCCATTGAGTCGACTCATGGGGGTCGACTCATGAAGTTCAGAAATTCAGAAAAAATGCGAATAAATTTCAGAAAAATTTGAAATTTTGGGAGAAGGAATTTTGCTCAATGATAAGTTTTTAGAATGATAAATTTGAGCTTTTGGGACCAGGATAGATGTTGAAAATTTAGCTCTAAGAGTTTTTGACATCAATTCTTTGGAAATTAAGAAATTTTAGGCATATGGATCTAGAATTCCTAGATTTCTCTTAATTTCACAGAATCTATCCTCACTAAGGGCCTTTGTAAAGATATCAGCTAATTGATTTTCAGTGCAAACATATTCAAGAATTATATTTTTGTTTTGAACATGTTCTCTTATAAAATGATATCTTATTTCAATATGTTTGGATCTTGAGTGTTGAATTAGATTTTTAGATAGATTTATGGCACTTGTGTTGTCACATCTTATTGGTGTTTCATTAAGTTTGATTCCAAAGTCTTCAAGTTGTTGCTTAATCCATAAGATTTGAGCACAACAACTTCCGGCTGCAATGTATTCGGCCTCAGCCATAGACAGTGCCACCGAATTTTGTTTCTTGCTAAACCATGAGATTAGGTTAACTCCAAGAAATTGGTAAGTTCCACTTGTGCTTTTTCTATCTAATTTACATCCAGCAAAATCAGCATCTGAATATCCTAATAAATCAATTTGTGAGTCCTTAGAGTACCATAATCCTAGAGTTTGAGTACCATTTAAGTATCTAAGGATTCTTTTAACAGCATTCAAATGAGATTCTTTAGGATTAGATTGATATCTAGCACATATGCAAACACTAAACATGATATCAGGCCTACTTGCAGTTAAATAAAATAATGAGCCAATCATACCTCTATAGTATTTTAAGTCTACACATTTACCTTCATCATCCTTGTCAAGCTTACATGAGGGACTCATTGGTGTGCCAATTGGTTTGCAGTTCTCCATTCCAAATCTTTTGAGTAGTTCCTTGGTGTACTTGCTTTGGGTGATGGAGATTCCCTCTTTTGATTGTTTGATTTGGAGTCCGAGGAAGAAGGTGAGTTCTCCCATCATGCTCATCTCGAACTCCCCCTGCATAAGCTTAGCAAAGTCTTGACAAAGGGATTCATTAGTAGACCCAAAAATTATGTCATCAACATAAATTTGTATAATTAGCATATCATTTTGATTTCTTTTAATAAAGAGGGTTGTATCTACATTACCTCTTGAAAAATCATTATTTAGTAGAAATTTGCTTAGCCTATCATACCATGCTCTAGGTGCTTGTTTTAATCCATATAGAGCTTTATTTAATCTAAAGACATGATTAGGAAAAGCATGATTTTTAAATCCAGGGGATTGTTCTACATATACTTCTTCAGCAATATATCCATTTAAAAATACACTTTTAACATCCATTTGAAATAACTTGAATTTCATAAAGCAAGCATATGCAAGTAGAAGTCTAATAGCTTCTAATCTAGCAACAGGTGCAAAGGTTTCATCAAAATCAATTCCTTCTTCTTGATTATATCCCTTAGCAACCAGTCTTGCTTTATTTCTAATTACATTTCCATGCTCATCTAATTTATTTCTAAAGACCCATTTTGTGCCAATTATTGAATAATCTTTAGGTCTTGATACTAAGGTCCAAACATTATTTCTTTCAAATTGATTAAGTTCCTCTTGCATAGCATTAATCCAATTATGATCATTTTCAGCTTCTTCAAGAGTTTTAGGTTCAAGATGAGATACAAAAGCACAATGATTAACTACATCTCTAAATGAAGAACGGGTTTTTACCCCATGCATAGGATCACCAATAATTAACTCCTTAGGGTGGTTGTGAACATACCTCCATTCCTTGGGTAGGTCATTTGTACCTTGAGGTTGTTCTTGAATTTCTTCACCTATCTCATCTTGTTCGTCTTCTTGATCCTTGTCTTCTGGAGTTGCTGAATCTTTCAGAGTGATCTCCTTCATACCTTCTATTAGTGGATCTGCATCATCAACACCCTCATTCTTCCTTGAAGGAAGATTGTTAGATTCATCAAAAACAACATGTATGGATTCCTCAACTACTAAAGTTCTTTTGTTGAAAACTCTAAATGCTTTACTAGTGGAGGAGTAACCTAGAAAGATTGCTTCATCTGATTTTGCATCAAATTTATCAAGTTTTTCTTTGCCATTATTTAATACAAAACATCGGCAACCAAAAACATGAAAATATGCAATATTTGGTTTTCTTCCTTTCCAAAGTTCATAGGGGGTTTTTTTAAAAAATTGTCTAATGAAAGCACGATTTAAAATGTAACATGCTGTGTTAATTGCTTCCGCCCAAAAATATCTTGGAAGGTTGCTTTCATAAAGCATGGTACGGGCCATTTCTTCTAAGGTTCTGTTTTTCCTTTCAACTACCCCATTTTGTTGAGGTGTCCTAGGAGCAGAGAAGTTATGGCCAATTCCATTTTTATCACAAAAATTTTTAAAATCTTGATTTTCAAATTCAGTTCCATGATCACTTCTAATACTTTGAATTGAAAACCCTTTTTCATTTGTGACTTTTCGATGAAATTTAGTGAAAATATGAAAAGTTTCATTTTTGTGAGCCAAAAAGAAAACCCAAGTAAAACGAGAGTAATCATCTATTATTACAAAGCCATATCATTTTCCTCCTAGACTAGTGGTTCTAGTTGGTCCAAATAAGTCCATATGTAAGAGCTCTAAAGGTCTAGAAGTTGAAACAGTGTTTTTGGATTTAAATGAAACTCTAGTTTGTTTACCTAATTGGCATGCATCGCAAATTCTATCCTTTTCAAAATTCAGTTTTGGCAAACCAAGAACTAAATCTTTCTTAATTAATTTTGAAAGAGAATGCATGCTAATATGTGTAAGTCTACGATGCCACAGCCAACTAGTCTCATTAATTTTAGCATTCAAGGATACTAGGCATTGCATGTCTAATTTGGCTAAATCATTCAAATCTACCATATAAATATTGCCATGCCTATGTCCTATAAATTTAATGCCATCGTTAATAGGACTAGACACAATGCAAACAGATGATTCAAAAACTACTTTATACCCTTTATCACAGAATTGACTAATGCTAAGTAAGTTATGCTTTAAACCTTTAACTAATAAAACATTCTCAATGTATTTGGAGGGAGTGATACCAATGTTACCTATCCCGATGATCTTTCCTTTGCCATTATCTCCAAAGGTGACCATCCCTCCATCCTTAGCATCAAGCGTGATGAATTGTGATTCATCACCAGTCATGTGTCTCGAGCATCCACTGTCAAGATACCATTTCCTGTTTCCTCCTTGGGATGCTAGACACTCCTGCAAGCAAAGGTCAAGTCTTAGGTACCCAAGCTTTCTTGGGTCCTTTTAGGTTAGTCAAAATGGTTCCTTTTGGAACCCATATTTTCTTTATAGTTGTGTTTGCAGATTTGTTAATAAGGCATGTGTATGATTTATGTCCTATTCTACCACATTTGAAACAAGTAATATTTGTAGACTTGTTACTTGAATAATTTACATAAATATTCTTCAGAAATTTTTGTTTCTTCAAGGGGTTATAGCCAAGTCCAGCCTTATCATATACAACTTTTTGATTATCAAGAATCATATTTAGTTTGTTTGAACTTAAGGTGAACTTATCTACTATAGGTTTCAGCTTGTTAATTTCATTCTTCAAGCTTTTATTTTCTTGAATCAAGGTGGATTTTTCAATTGAAAGGTTTTCAGCTTGTTTCACTAAGGACTGATTTTCCAATTTCAGTTCTTTATTTTTCTTTCCTAGTTTCTGTAATTCATCAATTGAATCATAGAATGCTTCATGCAATTCTTCAAAAGTAAATTCACTAGTGGATTCAGAAGTTACCTCATTCTCGTGTGCCATCAGGCACAGGTTGGCTTGTTCTGTTGAGGTTTCCTCGTCGGAGCTTGAGTCATCACTCGCACTCCAAGTCACCATCATTGCTTTCTTTTTGAACTTTTTGGGACCTTTCTTCAGTTGTGGATATTCGGATCTGAAATATCCTGGCTTCTTACACTCGTAGCATATAAGGGGTTGATCTTTCTCTTTTTCTTTGCTTTGTTCCCCTTTTGTGAATTTCTTTCTCATCCCCTGTTTCCTTTTTCTTAGAAACTTCTTAAATTTCTGGATGATGAGTGCCATCTCTTCATCCTGTTCTTCATCTTCAGAGTCATCCATTTCATAATCAGGCGAAGCTGTGGATTTGAGGGCAATGGTTCTTTTCTTTTTGACTTCATCCTTTTGATGTTGCTTCATGCTAAGTTCATGAGTCATCAAGGATCCAAGAAGCTCTTCTAGAGGTAGAATGTTCAAGTCCTTTGCTTCTTGGATGGCAGTCACCTTGGCTTCCCAAGTTCTAGGCAATGACCTGAGAATCTTCCTTACAAGCTCACTGTTAGTATAAGATTTGCCAAGACTCTTCAAACCATTAATTATATCAGTAAAACGAGTAAACATAGCAGTTATGGACTCATCATGCTCCATTTTAAACAATTCATATCTATGTACAAGCATGTTTATTTTAGACTCTTTTACTTGATTTGTTCCCTCATGGGTTACTTCTAACCTATCCCATATTTCTTTAGCAGATGCACAAGTAGAAATGCGATTAAATTCACTTGCATCTAGTGCACAATAAAGAACATTCATGGCTTTGGTATTTAATTGTGCCAATTTCTTATCAACCTCATCCCATTCTTTCTCGGGTTTGGTTGACTCCTCACCATCTATAATCTTGGTGGGTGTGTGAGGACCGTTCACTATGATACTCCACATATCATAGTCGAGTGCTTGTATGAATATCTTCATCCGAGCTTTCCAATAGGTGTAATTAGACCCATTGAAAAGTGGAGGTCGGTTTGTAGATTGCCCCTCGGCTAGAGAAGTACCGACATGGGTTGCAATAGATCTTTGGCTCTTTGATTGTTAGATCAAAGAAGGGCTAGAGCACCGGGCTCTGATACCACTTGTTGCCCAGCTATGCAACCCAAGAGGGGGGGGTGAATTGGGTTTCTAAAAATTTTAGGCTTAATTAATTACTTATGATGAATGAGAACAAAGACTTTAATTCAAGATTAATTACCTAAAGCAAGAATGCAAAGATATAATAAAGAAATAAAGAGAAACAATAAAGCACACCACAAACACAAGGATTTATAGTGGTTCGGTGCCAACCTTGCACCTACATCCACTCTCCAAGCTCCTACTTGGGAATTTCAATCCACTATACTTGTATTCAACCCGAATACAAACATCGAAAACTCCGACACTAGCTATCCCAAGCTAGTCTACTTGTTTCCCGGGTACAAGTAAACCCAAAACACTCCGATTTCAGGTTCGGATCAACCTTTCCTTATTTTGAAAATCCTCCAAAAACAAGAACAATTACTTACAAGAGTAAGAAAATTAAGAGCACAAATTAATACAATAACAACTCCTTAAATGAGCGAATATAACAATTAAAAATACTTTACTCAAATGAAGAAACCCTTTTTGAATTTTCTCAAGGTGGATGAACGCTTGAATGAATGCTTGAGAAGAGGATGATCGTTGATTGAAGATCTCTTGAAGGCTTTGAAAGATCTCTAGATCAAGGTTGAAACAATAGGTGTGACAAATCCTCTCTTTGAATGCTCTTGAATCTCTTTCACAATCTCTCATGTGGATTTTGGATCCTCTTTTCTTTTTCTCTCAAATATTTCTTTGATCACTTTGCATATATCTTTTGGATCCTCTCAATGAATTTGATCTCTCGTTTGATCTGCCGATTGATCTTCTTTCCTCTGCGATTTCTTTCACCATTTGAAATATTTTATAGCATTAGAAGCAAGAGAAAACAATTTAGGCAGATAAAGAGCCGTTAGAGCAATTTTAGGAAGCATAAAAAGCAATTAAAACGGGCAAAAAAATAGCCGTTGCGGATGATTTCCGTCGTAGGGGTCGACTCATGGGGGTCGACTCATGCCTGGGGGTCGACTCATGAGGGTCGACTCACAGGGTGTGCCAACAAAAAATCTGCGTGCCAATCAGCTCATTGTGCCATGAGTTGACTCACGGGTTGACTTATGATTTTCAAACATGCATAACTTTCAAAATACAAGTCCAAAATCAATAAAATTTTCACCATTGGATCACAAATCTTTTGTTCTACCAAATGATACTATCAAATCAGGATTTTAGCAAAATTATGATTTTGCCCCTGAAGAGCATAAAGACTTTTTCAATTTAAAAATATTTGTATCCCTTCAATCTGCTTTGTAATCATCAAAATCAATCTAGGAGCAACATAGAATCTATCGATCTTGATAGAAAAGAAGAAGTCTTATGTGATTTGCGAGATTGAGTTCAGAAAGTCTTTGACCAAAGTAAGTGTGAATACTGAAAAAGAGCTTTCAAGAAATTCATAAATAAACTCAAGTCGAGCCAATCTAGCATATGACCGATGATGGGATCTGACAAGTTCTCCATACCTCCATCAAGTTAGGACTCACAATAGAAGGATTGAATCATACGATAACAGCACCTAGGAGTTCGTACTTTCATTCTACTGGATTGCTACTACATACTGTTAGGTATCACTAGTGGATTGTGAGACTCATCGGGTGTCATCTCAATGATCGATGGCCCTCGAAGGGCAGAATTGAAAATGTTCCAATCCATCGAAAAGAATTTTGATGATATTGTGATGGAGATCATAACATATCTCACTACCAGATAGAATGAAACCTATGGGGTCACACATTAAGAAATTTAATCTCAAATTTATCAATTGGGCTTATGAAATTCTAATTGGGTTAGGGTTTATTAAAATCTTATTAGGTTTTTGAGAACCATGCTAGCACACGGTTAAATCTAAATTCTTCTTGAAACTTTTAATTGATCAAGTCTATAGCCTTAAACCTAATCTAAATCTATTTAGATTTAATTGGGTACTTAATTATGAGTCCAAGAAGATTTGATTAAGTCAATTAGTTGGCTTAATTATCCTAACATTATTTCTTCTTTATCTCCTAACTATCTCTAAGTGTGCATGTGGAATAGTTGGAAGATTGGATAGTGCATCCCTTTTTTTTGATAAATATTGGGTGCCATATCCTAGAGGGGCCCACTATTGAGAATTGTGTTCCAAAGCCAATCATCAGCCTGTTGACGGTTGTGCTTATCATTGTAATTGTATATGAATTATTGAATTAATAAATATTATTTGATTTTTTCATCACTATGTACATCTCATTTTGAACACCTGTTATGTGATAAAGTTCTTAGAACTATTTGATTCGATATAAGAGGATATATCGTTTAGTCCTAAAATGAGTTTGCAACCAAATGTATACTATTACTAGGATGATAGACATATGAAGTGTAGGTCATTGTGTGCCATATAGGTTGGTTGTCCTCTTAACCAAGGAGCATGGAGATGCTGGTATGGCATGCAGGTGAAATACAGGAGTATATTTCATGGAACGTGACCAACTTTGTAGTACTCTGCTATCAGGAGTCACTCCGAAGGGATATAGGTATAAGTATCCTTCCAATCTGAGATCACCATGATGACTTTCAAGCAACTTACAATGCTTTGGTGTCGGACTATTTGAGTTTATAATTCAGTGATGAAAGATTTCTAGGCATAGTCAAGTACTTGTAAAGTCGGTGTGTGAGTCAAGATAGAATTGACCCCTCCAAATAAGTAGGAGTTAATGTATCGGTGTGTTTCAATTTAGTAAAACCTTGGTCGGGGTAATCCATATGATAGATTTTAAAAATTGAAATACAATGTGGATGACCTTCTCAGGATTGGCAGTTAAACCTAGGTCACCTTAAGCATTTAGGTAAAAAAGATGAATTATACGATAACTATAGTCAAATAGGTTCTTGAGTGTTGTTTTGCATACATTTGGCTTATCCAAACATCGGGTACCATTGCTGGATGGTTACTCCAATTGGTATAGAAATCAGTTCTTGTGCTACCGACTTAGATTTGAATCTATGGAGTCACATACATTAAAAGTTTTCTCTGATCACATGGCTAATCTGAAGAATTTGTTAGATGTGTGCCCTAGATGCCAGATTGGCTGACACATTCCTGTACAAATGTAAGGGCAAATTTATAATTTTGACTATAAATGAATAAAAGGATTATTCTACTATCACATTGTATACATTATATTTGTGATTCATCCTTTGAGTTAGTAGGAATGTTAATTCATATTTTCAAGAGTTGAAAATTTAAGGCATGAATTTACATAACTAACTCATAAACAGCTCCTGACCATAGGATCATCACGAGGATGGTGATCGATCCAGAAGGTTGGTGTACGATCATTTTTCTAGGATAGATGAGTCTTGAATCTATGGTGTGGAGACACCAGAGTGAGAGTACAGATATTCATTAAGAATGAGAGTACTGAGCGTGACCACCTCGAGCAGTCATAAAAAAGTCTACTTTCTCGTCGATGATTAGCTCGATGCTGCAGCTGTGTGTCTAGTTCTTTGACCTGAGATGCATCGACAGTTCACCTTAAGTGTGTTATAGTTTGACTATACCATAACTCGATCTCCTAGCCATTCGAAACCTTGAGGTGTATGTTGGCTGTAGCATATTCATTCTAGGAATCAGATTGCACCAAGATGGGATCTATCAACCTCGATAGATGAGAGTAGTCCTATGATGATCAAAAGATTGAGTCCTTAAGCCCATGGCCACGGCAGAGTGAAATAATAGAAAAGAGTTTTTCATTAAGGTTTCACATCGGACTTGGATCGATTGATTGATTCATATGACTGATGTTGGGTTTGACGAGTTCACCTTAACCCTAATTCAGTCGGGACTCATGATAGAAGAACTCAATCACACAGGTAGCTGCACCAAGAGGTTCATCTTCATTTCTAATGGGTTGCAACCATATACTGCTAGATGTCACTGATAGATTTTGGGAGCAATTAGAATGATCTTGATGATCGATCATTCTAATTGTCTGAATCAGAAGAGTTCTGGTCCATCGAAAAGAGTTTCGATGAGTCGATGATGAGATCATGACATGTCTCATTACCATACAAAAATAAACCTAACTGGGTCACACAAATAAGAGTAAGGGTCTAGATGTCATCAATTGAGCTAATCCAGATCGATTGATTTGGATTAGATCCAATTAGTTTCAAGAAAATCGTGCTAGCACATGATTTAGCCTAACTTTCTCCTTGTGTAATCTTTTTCATCTCGACTGAGCCAAATATAATTTGACTCACCTAAAGAACCTTAAGAAAATTTTTCTCAGTCTGACTGGAGTTAGTCTAGCTCAGAAAAGTCTTATTTTAATTCATGAGATGAATTTAAGACAACACCTGCTAATTCTTGTCACCTGCCATTTCTGTTTTAGGACATCGGTCAAATGTTGACTTATGGATCTTAAACTGAAGGCCACTTGGCAAGAGATCATTGGAGAGTTTTTGTTGAGTGTCCACCTGCTAAATTAGGCCTCAAAGTGGGTGCCAAGATCAGATTGGGCGTGCACCCCAAGTGGATAAGGATAGAGTCCCATGAGATGAGGACTCTGATCCCTTGATCAACTTGGACTGTGTGGTGCCAATCTCACTGTGCTTATCCAGTGTTGGCACCAACAGTAGTGAAAATTGAGGGGATTCTTATCTGATATGATTAGATGACATCACTCCATCAATCAAAATTTTTTTAAAATTAATTGAAATTTTTTGATTGGTCGAATGATGTGGCACTGCATGGCGCAGCAGGGTCTATTTAAACCCTGTCTGCACTGAGGTTTGAGAGGATCTACTCAATACCCAATAAAAACGAGATTCCCCTCCACTTCTCTGCACCTCCTCTACTCCTCTCCCTCCCCTCTTCACGTCCAAGGAGTTGGGCATCCATCTGATGCTTGTCCAAGGCGTGGTGGCTTCCTGATCAGAAGGCTACAGGAATTTGTCGAGAAGCTACTACTCCAACTTCAAAAGATCTTTTGAAGATCTTTTAGATCAGATCTAGATATAATTTTTGGAGCAAAGATTTGCAAGGAGAAGATGATCCAGATCTTTCTTAAGTAGATATCGGTAGAGGCCAGACGACTGTGTGGCTATTTTTGAACCTCGGGCATTGCTTTGATCATCTACAGGGTAATCTAGTTACCCTAGAGGTATTTCTCTAATCCTCAAGTTTTAGATTTAATTTTAGATTAAATATCAGATAATAAGAATTAGATCTAATAGATCTTAGATCTAAAATAAAGTAGGATAATTTTTTTCTTTTAAATATTCCACCCCAGATCTCATTATATCTGGAAGATCCTACAAGGAAAAAGGTAGTTTTTTCTTCAACTGGTATCAGAGCCAGGTTGATGGCTCTATTTCAGATCTAATTTAGATCTAATTTTTATTTTTATTTATCTAATATTAATAGATTTCAGATGTCACATCAGATATGATTGGATCTAAAATCAAAAAATTTAAAATTAAATCTAAGCAGATCTAACATGTATGAGATGCATGACTAGACTAGGAATAGTTTGAACTATGAATAGTCTTGAAGTTTTATATTTTAATATGATTAAAATATAAATTAGATCTAACTTATTCTCTAATTTTTTAATATTATAAATGTTATATTCAAATCAAAAAATAGAAAATAAAATTTAATTAATTCATAAGATTGATCTGCTACATGCCTAGACTAGTTGTAGAATTATTCTAGTAACTGTCTAGAATAGATTTTATATTGAATAGTTCAATTTAAATCTTATTTTTTAGATATTACATGTGATGTATCAGATCTGAAAGCATGCTAATTAGATCAGATTTTAATACATGAGATGTATGCAAAGCATGTATAACTTAGATCTGAAATTATATATGTGATATGTAACTTAGATCTAACTAGTTTTGTAGTTAAATCAATATTTCTGATTAAGGTGTTCTTCATGACCATTCGATCATAAGAACAAAGTAGGGTTTAAGACCCTCTCCTCCTATTCAATGGGGTGTTCTTATGGCGTGTAGGGATACTGCGCGTTCATCCTTAATCAGAAATCAAAATTTATTTTTCTGTAAAACCCTAGATCCTGAAATCTTAGGATTTATTTACATATTTTATTTATGAACCCAAGACTTAATTAATGAATTAAGCTTATGAAATTAAATTAGGTCTAAAATTGAGAATTTCAGATCTAAGTCATTTTCATAAAATTGGATTCGGACTTGGGTAGCTCAATTAGGTCTAGCGATTGATCAAATTGAATGAAAAGTTGGTTAGGTGGGATCATGAAAGCTAATAATTGACCAGCCTAATAGGATTAAATCTAGGTCAAGATCGAATCACATTTAGATGTGACTCGATCAAATTAAGACCTAATTTGGCTTAGTGGTTAGAGCCTAGATTGTGGGCTAACCCAATTGGTTTTGGTTTGATAATTTGGTGTCTAAGGTAAGTTGGGCAGATGCGACCGACTGATTTTTAATTGAGAGCTACTCGACTCGAATGCGTTCTTGTCAAGTTAATGGCATATCCCTTCCACCGATCTCACTTACCTGGCCATATGTGTCGATCTAGTTCAGATTTGTGATGGCTAACAATTCGAGCTAACCCATGTCACTAGGTTAGTCATAATTGTTATGACTATATCAAGTTAAGTTTAATGA
>NC_025998.2:62166638-62279256 GCF_000442705.2 Elaeis guineensis
GTCACTTGATAGATTTTGGGAGCAATTAGAATGATCTTGATGATCGATCATTCTAATTGTCTGAATCAGAAGAGTTCTGGTCCATCGAAAAGAGTTTCGATGAGTCGATGATGAGATCATGACATGTCTCATTACCATACAAAAATAAACCTAACTGGGTCACACAAATAAGAGTAAGGGTCTAGATGTCATCAATTGAGCTAATCCAGATCGATTGATTTGGATTAGATCCAATTAGTTTCAAGAAAATCGTGCTAGCACATGATTTAGCCTAACTTTCTCCTTGTGTAATCTTTTTCATCTCGACTGAGCCAAATATAATTTGACTCACCTAAAGAACCTTAAGAAAATTTTTCTCAGTCTGACTGGAGTTAGTCTAGCTCAGAAAAGTCTTATTTTAATTCATGAGATGAATTTAAGACAACACCTGCTAATTCTTGTCACCTGCCATTTCTGTTTTAGGACATCGGTCAAATGTTGACTTATGGATCTTAAACTGAAGGCCACTTGGCAAGAGATCATTGGAGAGTTTTTGTTGAGTGTCCACCTGCTAAATTAGGCCTCAAAGTGGGTGCCAAGATCAGATTGGGCGTGCACCCCAAGTGGATAAGGATAGAGTCCCATGAGATGAGGACTCTGATCCCTTGATCAACTTGGACTGTGTGGTGCCAATCTCACTGTGCTTATCCAGTGTTGGCACCAACAGTAGTGAAAATTGAGGGGATTCTTATCTGATATGATTAGATGACATCACTCCATCAATCAAAATTTTTTTAAAATTAATTGAAATTTTTTGATTGGTCGAATGATGTGGCACTGCATGGCGCAGCAGGGTCTATTTAAACCCTGTCTGCACTGAGGTTTGAGAGGATCTACTCAATACCCAATAAAAACGAGATTCCCCTCCACTTCTCTGCACCTCCTCTACTCCTCTCCCTCCCCTCTTCACGTCCAAGGAGTTGGGCATCCATCTGATGCTTGTCCAAGGCGTGGTGGCTTCCTGATCAGAAGGCTACAGGAATTTGTCGAGAAGCTACTACTCCAACTTCAAAAGATCTTTTGAAGATCTTTTAGATCAGATCTAGATATAATTTTTGGAGCAAAGATTTGCAAGGAGAAGATGATCCAGATCTTTCTTAAGTAGATATCGGTAGAGGCCAGACGACTGTGTGGCTATTTTTGAACCTCGGGCATTGCTTTGATCATCTACAGGGTAATCTAGTTACCCTAGAGGTATTTCTCTAATCCTCAAGTTTTAGATTTAATTTTAGATTAAATATCAGATAATAAGAATTAGATCTAATAGATCTTAGATCTAAAATAAAGTAGGATAATTTTTTTCTTTTAAATATTCCACCCCAGATCTCATTATATCTGGAAGATCCTACAAGGAAAAAGGTAGTTTTTTCTTCAACTGGTATCAGAGCCAGGTTGATGGCTCTATTTCAGATCTAATTTAGATCTAATTTTTATTTTTATTTATCTAATATTAATAGATTTCAGATGTCACATCAGATATGATTGGATCTAAAATCAAAAAATTTAAAATTAAATCTAAGCAGATCTAACATGTATGAGATGCATGACTAGACTAGGAATAGTTTGAACTATGAATAGTCTTGAAGTTTTATATTTTAATATGATTAAAATATAAATTAGATCTAACTTATTCTCTAATTTTTTAATATTATAAATGTTATATTCAAATCAAAAAATAGAAAATAAAATTTAATTAATTCATAAGATTGATCTGCTACATGCCTAGACTAGTTGTAGAATTATTCTAGTAACTGTCTAGAATAGATTTTATATTGAATAGTTCAATTTAAATCTTATTTTTTAGATATTACATGTGATGTATCAGATCTGAAAGCATGCTAATTAGATCAGATTTTAATACATGAGATGTATGCAAAGCATGTATAACTTAGATCTGAAATTATATATGTGATATGTAACTTAGATCTAACTAGTTTTGTAGTTAAATCAATATTTCTGATTAAGGTGTTCTTCATGACCATTCGATCATAAGAACAAAGTAGGGTTTAAGACCCTCTCCTCCTATTCAATGGGGTGTTCTTATGGCGTGTAGGGATACTGCGCGTTCATCCTTAATCAGAAATCAAAATTTATTTTTCTGTAAAACCCTAGATCCTGAAATCTTAGGATTTATTTACATATTTTATTTATGAACCCAAGACTTAATTAATGAATTAAGCTTATGAAATTAAATTAGGTCTAAAATTGAGAATTTCAGATCTAAGTCATTTTCATAAAATTGGATTCGGACTTGGGTAGCTCAATTAGGTCTAGCGATTGATCAAATTGAATGAAAAGTTGGTTAGGTGGGATCATGAAAGCTAATAATTGACCAGCCTAATAGGATTAAATCTAGGTCAAGATCGAATCACATTTAGATGTGACTCGATCAAATTAAGACCTAATTTGGCTTAGTGGTTAGAGCCTAGATTGTGGGCTAACCCAATTGGTTTTGGTTTGATAATTTGGTGTCTAAGGTAAGTTGGGCAGATGCGACCGACTGATTTTTAATTGAGAGCTACTCGACTCGAATGCGTTCTTGTCAAGTTAATGGCATATCCCTTCCACCGATCTCACTTACCTGGCCATATGTGTCGATCTAGTTCAGATTTGTGATGGCTAACAATTCGAGCTAACCCATGTCACTAGGTTAGTCATAATTGTTATGACTATATCAAGTTAAGTTTAATGAGACCTAAATCAAATCTTCCTAAGAAAATATTAAGTCTAAGATCTTCCACCATTGTGGATGTGCGGGCCCTTTTCGGGGTTGATTGTTCTCAGCTGGTTACAGTGGCTCAGTTGCACCGGAAAGATGCAACCATGTCCATTAGGCATTGGATGCTACGGATTAGAGGATGGGTTGTGCTCAATATTTTGGATACGGTGAGGGACCCAATCAGGAATCTAATTCGTGCAAATGGTGGATCTGACTTAACTAAGGATTGGAGCAATATTCCGGACATGGTGAGCTTCATGAATTAGAGACCAAGTTTTGGGTGTACCATGATTAGAGAATCATTGGACAAGAGTTGTCCACTCATCGGTTGACCCATCACCAATAACTGTTAGGTGAGGTGGTGAGCCAGTCGATGAGACTGCACCACCCACTAAAAATTACTAATCACGGAGATTTTCACATCTCTACCTAGGGAGTGTAGGGATCTGAGAAAATAGTGGGAGCCTAATTTATTTAAAAATAAAACTCCTAAACAAATTGGTTAAGTCTGACTACAAAATCTAACTAGAAACTTTTGACTCTCTACAGAAAATATATCTGCATCCAACCCCCTGACCAAAATACTAGACACCCATAGATTAACTGGATCCAATTTTAAGGACTGGTTGAGGAACTACAGAATTATTCTAGGTTCTAAGAAACTGACTCATGTCTTGGACCAGGACCCACCTGCCATACCATCACGTCCGACTGCTGAACAGAGAGCATCTTTGGAAAAGTGGATGGATGACGATAACAAAACCAGGTACTACATGTTGGGTGCCATATCTGATGACTTGCAATGCTAGCATGAGAACATTAAGACTATCCGCCAAATGTTAGCTCACCTACAAGAGTTGTTTGGTAAACAAAGTCGCACAGCCAAGTATCAAGTCTGCCAAATACTTTTTAAGGCTAAAATGCATGATGGATAGTTAGTCCAAGATCATTATTTGACAATGATCAAGGACCTTGAAGAGCTTGAGAAGCTCGGTATCATCTTAGACAAAGATTTTCAGATTGATGTGAACCTTCAGTCCTTGTCCGATGCATATGGTCAGTTCATCATGAACTTCCATATGCATAAGATGCAGTGTACCTTGGCTGAGTTAATGAATATGTTGGTTACGGTTGAGCTTTCTTTGAAGGGTTCAAAAGGCTCAGTCCTTACTGTGGAGTGGACTTCTTCCAAGAGAAAGTCTTTTGAAAAGAAGAAAAAGTCTGTGAAGAAGCATAAGGTGGATGGGAAAAGGAAGAAAACGGAATCGAAAAAGAAGGCTGCTGAAAAGGAGAAATATTTCCACTGCATTTCAGACGACCATTGGAAGCAAAACTGTCCTCAGTAATTGGCCACCTTGAAGAACAAAAAGGATGGTCCTTCTGGAGGTATGCTCGTTATAGAATCTAATCTTACGATTTTCTCTGCATCCAATTGGGTACTTGACTCTGGTTCTAGTGCTCATTTGTACACTTTTATGTAGGATCCTGAGGAGAGTAGGAGGCTAAGGGATAGGGATATGATCCTACACGTCGAGAACGGAGCAAGAGTTGCTGTTGTGGCCGTGAAAACCTACCCTCTGCGATTACCGTTAGGATTAGATTTAGTTCTTAGAGACTGTTATTATGTGCTTGCAGCAAGCAGGAATTTGATTTCTGTTTCATGTTTAGCACAAGAAGGCTATGTGATTAGCTTTCATAAGAATCATTGTAACATATTTTATGAAAATAATAAAGTTGCAAATGGTTTTCTTATTAATGATCTCTATCAGCTATATATTGATGTATCTGTATTTCATATCGAGCAAAATGTGAATGCCATAGGAATTAAAAGGCCTAGAGATAGTCTAAATGATAGGTATCTGTGGCACCTAAGGCTAGGTCATATAGCGGAAGACAGGGTTAACAAATTGGAGAAATCCGAGCTATTGAGTCGGTTGACTTTCGAGTCATATCCAGTTTATGAATCATGCCTTCAAGGCAAAATAACCAAGCTCCCTTTTACAAGACATGGTGAAAGGGCCACAGACCTACTTGTCTTAGTACATACGGATGTGTGCGGCCCATTTGATGTGCCGGCTAGAGGCAACTATGTTTACTTTATTACCTTCACCGATGATATGTCTAGGTACGGATATGTGTTTCTAATGAAACACAAGTCTGAAGCCTTTGAAAAATTCAAAGAATTCAAGCATGAGGTAGAAAAATAAATAGAAAGCCTATTAAGGTTCTTCGATCAGATCGAGGAGGTGAATATCTTAGTCAGGAGTCCTAGACTATCTTAAGGATAATGGCATAGTCTCTCAATGGACTCCACCTGGAATGCCACAACTCAATGGGATTTCAGAATGGAGAAACCAGACCCTATTATATATGGTCCGTTCTATGATGAGCTTCACAGACCTCCCTAAGTTTCTTTGGGGACATTGTCTCATGACAGCAATATATGTATTGAATAGGGTTTCCTCTAAAACCATTCCTACCACACCGTATGAGATATGGCATGGTAAGAAGCAAGTCTGTGTCATCTCAGAATTTGGGGTTATCCGGCTCATGTCAAGAGACAGCAGGCAGACAAGTTAGAGTTCAGGTCTTTTAGAGCTCGATTCATAGGATATCTTAAAGAGTCATTAGGATACTATTTCTATATTTCAGAAGATCACAATGTGATTATGAATCGATATGCTATTTTTCTTGAAAAATAGTTTATTCAAGATAGTGGCATCGAAAGAATAATTAAGCTCAAGGAGAATATCTCCTAAGAGCAACGAGCTAAAGAACCTGAGGAACCTAATCAATTAGAACCAGTCCTAACACAACCTCTTCCACCTCGTAGATCAACTAGGATTTTTTATCCTCCTGAAAGGTACTTAGGTACTATACAAGAGGAAGTAGAGAAAATGTTCCTCACGAAAAATAGGGTTCATGGTGATGACCCCAAGACCTATGACGAGGTGATTTCAGATATCGACTCCAAGAAATGGTTAGAGGCAATGAGATCAGAAATTGACTCGATGCACTCAAACCAAGTCTGGACCTTGGTAGATCCACCTGAAGGTATTGTACCTATTAGGTGTAAATAGATCTTCAAGAGAAAGATAGGTGCAGATGAGAATGTGGAGACATTCAAGGCTAGGCTCGTAGCGAAAGGTTATAGTCTGCACGAAGGCATTGACTATCAGGATACCTTTTCACCCGTAGCCATGCTAAAATCCATCCGCATATTGCTTGCTATTGCAGCCTATTTCAATTATGAAATATGGCAAATGGACATGAAAATGGCATTATTAAATTGATATCTTGAGGAAGATATCTATATAGAACAGCCGCTTGATTTCACATCCAGTGATGATGATCACAAGGTCTGCAAGCTGCAAAGGTCCATTTATGGACTTAAGCAAGCATCTCATAGCTGGAATACTCGTTTCAATGATGTGATCAAAATATTTGGTTTCATCAAGAACAAGGAGGAACCATGTGTGTTCAAGAAGGTCAGTGGGAGTGCAGTTGTCTTCCTCATACTGTACGTAGATGACATCCTCTTGATTGAAAATGATATTTTCATGTTGACCTCAATCAAATATGGTTGTCTAAGGAGTACTCTATGAAAGATCTAGGAGAGGCATCCTTTATACTAGGTATTAAGGTCTATAGAGATAGACCAAAGAGGATGCTGGGACATTCACAGAAGATGTACATAGAGGAGGTGCTAAAAAGGTTTAGCATGGAAAACTCCAAAAAAAGTTTAGTACCTTTTAGACATGGCATTCAGCTCTCCAAGATGATGTGCCCTAACACACCTAAGGAGATTGAATGCATGAGCAAGATCCTTTATGCTTCGATAATAGGGAGCCTCATGTATGCCATGCTATGTACACGACCTGATATAGCACATGCTGTGAGTGTCACAAGCAGATATCAGTCGAATCCAGGTGAAGAGCACTGAACTTCTGTAAAATGTATCCTTAAGTACTTGAGAAAGACTAAGGGTATGTTTCTAGTCTTTGGGAATGGAGAACTCCAGGTTCAGAAATTTATAGACTTAGACTTTATATCTAATATAGATGATCAAAAGTCGACATCTGGGAGTCTGTTCATTTGTAATGATGGTGCAGTTAGCTGGAAGAGTTTCAAGCAGATGGTGATTGCTGATTCCACCATGGAGGCAGAGTATATTGCTGCATCGGAAGCTACGAAAGTGGCATTTTGGTACAAAAAGTTTACCACAAAGCTTGGAGTGATGTCATCGGATGCCATCCCTCTTTACTGCAATAATAATGGAGCCATAGCCCTAGCTAAGGAGCCAAGGTCTCACCAAAAGTCCAAGTATATCGAGCGACGATTCCATCTAATCCGTGATTACCTTGAAAAAAGTTATGTCGAGGTTAAGAGAGTCGACTCCACAGACAATGAGGCAGTCCCACTGACAAAGCCATTAGGCTAGCAGAAGATCGAAGCCCACCTCGAGAAGATGGGACTTGGATATATAGCCAATTGGTATTAGGTCAAGTGGGAGTGTGTTAGATGTGTGCCCTAGATGCCAGATTGGCTGACACATTCCTGTACAAATGTAAGAAAAAAATTATAATTTTGACTATAAATGAATAAAAGAGTTATTCTACTATCACATTGTATACATTATGTTTGTGATACATCCTTTGAGTTAGTAAGAATGTTAATTCATATTTTCAAGAGTTGAAAATTTAAGGCATGAATTTACATAACTAACTCATAAACAGCTTCTGACCATAGGATCATCACGAGGATGGTGATTGATCTGGAAGGTTGGTGTACGATCGCTTCTTTAGGATAGATAAGTCTTGAATCTACGGTGTGAAAATATCAGAGTTAGAGTATAGATATTCATTGAGAACGAGAGTACTGAGTGTGACCACCTCGAGCAGTCATAAGGAAGTCTACCTTCTCATCGATGACTAGCTCGATGCTGCAGCTGTGTATCTAGTTCTTTGACCTGAGGTGCATCGATAGTTCACCTTGAGTGTGTTATAGTTTGACTACACCATAACTCGATCTCCTAGCCATTCAGAACCCTGAGGTGTATGTTGGCTGTAGCATATTCATTGTAGGAATCAGATTACACCAAAATGAGATCTATCAACCTCGGTAGATGAGAGGAGTAGTCCTATGATGATCGAAAGATTGAGTCCTTAAGCCCATGACCATGGCAGAGTGAAATAATGAAAAAGAGTTTTCCACTAAGGTTTCACATCGAATTTGGATCGATCGATTGATTCATATGACTGATGTTGGGTTTGACGAGTTCACCTTAACCCTAATTCAGTCGGGACTCATGATAGAAGAACTCAATCACACAGGTAGTTGCATCGAGAGGTTCATCTTTATTTCTAATGGGTTGCCATCATATACTGCTAGGTATCACTGGTGAATTTTGAGAGCAATTAGAATGATCTTGATGATCGATCATTCTAATTATCTTAATCAGAAGAGTTTTGGTCCATCGAAAGGAGTTTCGATGATGTCGATGATAGGATGATGACATATCTCATTATCATACGAAAATAAACCTAATTGGGTCACACAAATAAGAGTTAGGGTTTGGATGTCATCAATTGAGCTAATCCAGTTTGATTGATTTGGATTAGATCCAATTAGGTTCAAGAAAATCGAGCTAGCACACGATTGAGCCTAACTTTCTCCTTGTGCAATCTTTTTCTTCTCGACTAAGCTAAATGTGATTTGACTCACCCAGAGAACTTTGAAAAAATTTTTCTCAGTCTGACTGGAGCTAGTCCAGCTCAAAAAAATCTTATCTTAATTTATGAGATGAATTTAAGACAACACCTGCTAATTCCTGTCACCTGTCATTTCTGTTTTAGGACATCGGTCAAACATTGACTTATGAATCTTAAACTGAAGGCCACATGGCAAGAGGTTATTGGAGAATTTTTGTGGAGTGTCCACCTGCTAAAATAGGCCTCAAAGTAGGCACCAAGATCAGATTGGGCGTGCACCCCAAGTGGATAAGGATAGAGTCCCATGGGATGAGGACTCTGATCCCTTGATCAACTTGGACTATGGGGCGCCAATCTCACTGTGCTTATCCAGTGTTGGTGCCAACAGTGGTGGAAACTGAAGAAATTCTTATTTGATATGATTAGATGATATCACTCCATCAATCAAAATTTTTTTATAATTAATTAAAATTTTTTGATTGGTCGAATGATGTGGCACTGCATGGCACTGCAGGGTCTATTTAAACCCTGTCTGTGCCCAGGTTTGAGAGGATCTGCTTAATACCCAACAAAAATGAGATTCTCCTCCACTTCTCCATGCCCCCTCTGCTCTTCTCCCTCCCCTCTTCATGTCCAAGGAGTTGGGTATCCATCTGGTCCTTGTCGAAGGCGTGGTGGCTTCCTGATCAGAAGGCTGTAGGGATTTGTCGAGAAGCTGCTACTCCAACTTCAGAAGATCTTTTGAAGATCTTCCAGATTAGATCTACATCTAATTTTTGGAGCAAAGATTTGTGAGAAGAAGGTGATCTAGATCCTGCTCGAGTGGATATCGGTAGAGGCCAGGCGACTGCATGGCTATTTTTGAACCTCGAGCATTGTTGCGATCATCTACAGGGTAATCTAGTTACCCTAGAGGTATTTCTCTAATCTTCAAGTTTTAGATTTAATTTTAGATTAAATATCAGATAATAAGAATTAGATCTAATAGATCTTAGATCTGAAATAAAGTAGGATAATTTTTTTTTTAAAATATTCTGCCTCAGATCTCATTAGATCTGGAAGATCCTATAAGAAAAAAGATAATTTTTCTTTCAGAATCTCAGTCAACGAGGACTCTGGTGAAGAGTCCCACTTGACGGAGACTCTGCTGAAGAGTCCCACTGGATGGAGACTCTGCTGAAGACTACAACTAGACTTGGACTCTGTCATTAATAGAAGATTAATTAGTCATTAGATCACTAATTAGCTCAATTTGATTGAGCATTAAAGTCTAGATCAAGTCTGATTGAATTTGATTCAATCAAGTCAAGTCTGTTTAGGTTATGAGATGACCTAATCGGTAAGAGAGAAATACTTTTGATTTGATCAAGTCTATAGCTTAATTAATTTATTAATTTGATCAAATTTAATTGAGATTATAGGAGCCTAATTAGATTAGATTAATCATATTTTATTTGGGTCTAATTAGATTGGGTTTGAAAGAAATTCAATTGGTTAAACTCTAGAGTTTCAAATAAATAGGACTCTATCCCTTACGCCACCTAAATTATCTCACGCCTTTTCTCACCACACAAAATTAGTTTGTACATGAGAAGATCAAAAAATTATTTTGGTTTTATCACTCATTAAGGATAGAAATTGGTTGGTTTTGATGTGAATTCAAATTTATTTGAATTTCAACTTAAAACCTTATCTATATCCTTCCACACATTGGCTGCTTTTGAAGGGGTCTATTGTGTATGAAAAAAGAGGTCTTTCTAATTGATTTTTATACTCATTTTTTTTTATAAGTCTCTCTTTAAGTTAGATAAGAGTGAGAAAAAGTTAAAATTAAATTGAAATTCAAAAGAGTTTGAATTGCAACAAACTCTAGCCCTTATCCTATTTTATCTGGTTTGTGCGACAATCATAAAAAGGCCACAATTTTGTGTGCCAAAAGAGAAGAGCTTTTCATCATAAGATGCCAAAGAGAAAGAGGGTTGAAAATATCTTTTTAGGATGTGAGGATTGGGTGGGTTTCCTTCCTTCTTGGCATGAACAAAAGAGAAGACCGTTCTCCTCTTGGGTGAGAGACCTAAAACTATTCTAGATTTTTGGGTGAGAAAAAAACCAAAGAGAAGAGAGTTTTTATCTGATTTTTGTCTACCATCCAGCATCCTTCTCTGATCTATCTTCGACATTGAAAAGGTTTGAGGTGATGGAAGAAAGAGATAAAGTCAGATCTGCCATCAGAAGCCTACTGCGTGAGCTAGTACTCCCATAAAGGACTGATCAGTTTGAGGGGCTTTGCGTAGATCATCCATAGAGGTCAGATGCTTATGTGGCTACTCGACATTAGTGAGACCTTCATACCATGCTTACCAATAGTGGAGGTCATCAATCTATGAAAAGGTGATTAGTTCTGAACTCTACCGATATAATCTAAAGGTTAGATCAAATTCATGGCATCAATATTATCGATACAGTTTTTTATTTTATTTTAAATTTTATATATAAATTTTTTATGTTATAGATCCTTAATGGTAGTTTAGATATAATCTAAAATATATTTATAAGATTAAAATATTTTTTATTATTCCACTGTAAAATTTTAAAAATATATATTTTGAACTATCCATTTTTCCTTCAGATAGTATCAGAGACAGATTTCTTATGACATAAATTTTTTGCATATAATCTAATTTTAATTATTTAGATTAGATCTAAATATTTAATTTTGAATCTGAGTAGTATAGTAATCTAATTGGATAGATCCTCAAAGTCATCCGGTCATAGGAGAAATCAGGATTTCACTATCCTATTTATCCATTCGATGGGATCTCCTATGATGTGTAGGGGTGCTGCATAGTCTTTTCCATGATGATGGATAATGATAAAAATTTTAAAATTTTATTTTAGATCTAAAATAATATATATTAGATCTAAAATTAGAGTCTTGATCGTTAGATGATTGATTGTAAAAATATTTTATAAAATTAAAAATTATTTTCAAACACCGAACCTGAACCCATGTCAGCCCAAAACTTAATTGAGAATTAAGTGATCTAGATTTGAAAATCAAAGATCTAAGACATTAATTTCATAACTCATGGGTTAATAGGTTAGCTCGAGTCAAGTCCATTTAACTGGGTTAGACCAGAGTTAGAAATCATTGATAATGGACCATGTTAGTAATTGATCAAATCTAATTAAAAGTTAATTTTGATTGGGTCAATTTCTTCTCTTGATCAATTTTAATAGGTGTAGTTGGTCAAGTTCATATCTTTGATTAGACCAATATAGACTTTGATCGTAGCTCCATGGTTGAATCTAATTTTATAAGTTGATCAAATTGAAAATGACTAACCAGTTGGGATCTAAGGTAAGTATGGCAGCATTGATCGATGGTCATTAATTAAGAGCTACTTGCATAGATTCAGTCTATGTTGAGTTAATGGCATACCCTCCCATCGATCTCACATATCTGACCAACATAATGAATCATATTTTAATTAGATCACTTAATAATTGGAGTTGATCCATGCTAACTAGGAAATCAGTGTGACTGATTTAGGTGCCCCTAGTTCGACTTGTCTTGAGTCCTCTTCATAACTTGTGAAGTCAGTGAAAAGATTTATGACTGGTTGGCTGGACCAGCTTTTACCTAATCTTTTTTAATCTGACTTGGTGAAGTCAGTAGGAGGATTAAGATTAACTGGTCAAGTCTTTTCTTATCTCTCAATTCAACTAATTAAATTCTCTAAAATTGTTAAGTCTCTAAAAATAAAATAGTTATGACGATAACTAGATTATAACCTCTCATTTAGTTGGGTGATAATGAGTCCAATGATTTAGATGATCATTGAAAGTGCCACACGCTTGGTGCTCATCTGGCTGTCGAAATTATCATTCATAATATGTTGTTTTAGTTATGTCTTTCTGATGATGGTTAGGTTGGCCGAGCCACACTCAGGCCTAGTCACTCATTTATTAGATACACTAAATTCTGGCATATTAATGGTTGGACCTAACTAGAACTTTTAGTTGAGGCACCACACGCCTGCTGAAGAGGTGTCTGGGGCAAAATTGAATACTAAAAATTATTTGATAAAACAATTGATTAAGAACTTATCTGTGGGTACATAAGGATTGGTCGAGCCACACTCGAATCCATGTGCAGTCCATGTGGATTCTAGTACCCACTAAAAAATTAGTGTAATTCCTCGAATTGAAGGTAGAGGCTATCAATTTGAATAAAATAGTTAGAGAACTTTTAGACTAAAATCTATATCTTTAGGCTTAATCAATTTATATACTAATAGGTTCTGATTTTTCTTTTACAGTTATGGCCACCATCTTGTCGCTCCGATCACTATTAGATAGTAATAAATTGATGGGTCCAAATTTTGATAGTTGATATCGAAAGCTCAAAATTATCCTAAAGCATGAATGGATCTTGTATGTGTTAACTGATCTGACACCTAAGGAACCAGCTCCAAACGCACGTAGCTCGATCAGAGACACTTATCAGAAGTGGCTCAATGATCGGACTATGGCTCGTTGTATTATGCTGGCGGTGATGAATGATGAGTTTAGCCATCGTTTCGAGAATGCTCAGCCACAGGATATGTTGCAAATGTTGAACGAGTTTTTTGGCACACCCGATAACATTGAGAGGTATAAGACTAGTTGTACCATCTTCAACACTCGAATGAGGGAAGGAGTGTTAGTCACTGATCATGTATTGTACATGATCAAGATGATTGAGCGCCTAAGCAAGCTCGACTTTTTCCTGCATGAGTAATTGGGGAAAGATGCTATTCTGAACTCTCTGCCCAAGTCCTACCTCCATTTTCTTACTCATTTTCGAATGATGAAGCCTGCAGTTAACTACCATGGTTTGCTGAAATTTCTGCAAAATTTTGAGAAAGATCACCAGCTCCAAAATGAGTCGGTGAATGTTGTGGGAGGGTCTTCTTCTGGACGTCGATCCTTTAAGAAAGAAAAGAAGAACAAGAAAAAGGTGTAAAGTGTTGGGGCACCCAAGCCTAGTCAGACCAAGAAACCCAAGTTTGACTAGAGTCAGACAGAATGCTTCTACTGCAAGAAGCAGGGGCACAGGAAAAAGAATTATTCTCAATATATTACCTCCCTAGATCCGAATAGATCGAGAAAGAAGTAAGTTGTTGCTGAACAAGATAATTATATGATAACATCTTGTAATTTCTCAATTTGTGATTCTACTATTTGGGTATTAGATATCGAAAGTCCTTTTAATATTTATAATTCATTGCAGGATCTGCAGATCAGTAGGAGATTTGAAGAAGGTGAAAGGTTTCTTAATGTTGGAGATGGAAGATCAGTTTCAATTCTAGCATTAGGGACATTAAGCTTTTATTCAAGTCTAATGTAATTGTTCTAAGTGAATGTCACTTTTATCCTTCTTTTGTATTGAATATTATTTCTGTAGGTCTTTTGGCCATGTACGGTTATAAAAGTTTAATAAAAAAAATAATTTTAATATCATTATGAATGGTGTTAATGTGATGAATGGATAACTGAACAATGGTATTTATATATTATCACAATCTATTAGTGTAATATACACATCCAACAAAAGCCCTAGAATTAGTGATGTCTCCGATATCTACCTTTGGCATTATAGGTTAGGTCATATTAACAAGAATAGAATAAACAGGTTGACACAAGAGGAAATCTTCAAAGTTAGTGATTGTGAATCACTCCCAACCTATAAGTCCTGTCTTCTTAAAAAAATGACCAAATCATCTTTTACTGAAAAAGGTGAGTGAGCCAGTGAAATTCTAAGTCTGATGCATATTGATGTATGTAGACCGATGAACACTAGTGCCAGAGGTGGATATTATTATTTCATTATATTTACAAACGACCTATCAAGGTATGGGCACATCTACTTAATGACACATAAGTTAGAATCGTTTGAAATATTCAAATGATTTCGTAATGAATTAGAAAAATAAACTGAAAAGAGTATTAAAACTTTTTGATCTGATCGAGAAGGAGAATACCTCTCCGATGAGTTTTTGACATACTTAGAAGATAATAAAATTTTCTCATAATGGACCCCTCCTGGAACACCATAGCATAATGGTGTATCAAAAAGGAGGAATCGAATCCTGTTAGACATGGTTCAGTCCATGATGGGCTTTGCAAGTTTGTCGATTTTTTTTTGGAAATACGGACTCGAGTCAGCTTGTTATATTTTAAATAAAATTCGAGTAAGTCTGTAAGTAAAATATCACATGAGATATGGATAAGGTGTAAGCCAGCACTCTCTTACCTGAGGATTTGGGGATGTCCGACTTATATCAAACGTTTGAAAACTGACAAGCTTGGACCTAAGTCTGACAAATATCTATTGGTAGGGTACCCAAAAGTGACTAAAGAATATTACTTCTACCTTGCTAATGAACAGAAGGTGTTCGTTAGCAATAGGGCTATCTTTTTAGAAAAGAAGTTCTTTGGTGAAGGAACTAATATCTCAAAGATTGAACTTGATAAAGTTCGATTGATAGAAGAACCAACACAATCTAATAAACCCATAAAGTCGGACTTGATTAGATCAAATTTGAAATCTATTGTAGAAACATCATTAAGAAGATCTAGTAGAGTACTGCATCAACTGGATAGATACTACGATTTCTTAATCCGAGATGGGGATCCAGTAGAACTCGATGAGAATAATGAGGATCCAATTATCTATATGGATGTGATGTAGAGGTCTAACTCTGATAAGTGACTGAAAGCTATGAAATCTGAAATGAAATTCATGAAAATCAATAATATATGGATATTGGTTGACCCACCTGAAGGGGTAAAAGTCATAGGGTGTAAGTGGATCTTCAAAAAAAAGAAGGGTACAGACGGGAAGGTAGAAATCTATAAAGCCTATCTGGTTGCCAAGGGTTACCATCAACATTATGGTATTGACTATGATGAGATATTTTTCTCCTGTGGCAATGCTCAAGTCTATTCGGATTATGCTTGCGATAGCAGCATATCTAGGCTATGAAATTTGACAAATAGGTGTGAAAATAGCCTTCTTAAATGGAGAGCTAGAAGAAGAGGTGTATACGATACAACCTGAAGATTTCATATCCACAGATAAGTCTAAGGTATGCAAGCTTCAAAGGTCCATCTATGGACTTAAGCAGGCATCTTATAGTTGGAACATGCATTTTGATAAAGTGATCAGAACGTATGGCTTCATTAAGAATGGATAGAAACCCTGCATATACAAATGGGTTAATAACTTTGTGGTAGTATTTCTTATTTTGTATGTCGATGACATTCTCTTAATCAAAAATGACATCCCTACATTACAGAAAATAAAAATTTGGTTGTCATCATAGTTCTCCATGAAAGACTTAGGAGAAGCATCCTTCATCCTTGGGATGAAGATCTATAGAGATAGATCTAAAAGATTGTTTGGATTATCCCAGTCGACGTACATTGATACTATGCTGAAAAGGTTTAGCATAGAGAATTTCAAGAAAGGCTATCTTCTGATAGGTCAAAAAATTTTTCTCTCAAAGAGTGATTGCCCAATAACTCCTCAAGAGAGAATGTATGAGTAGAATTTTATATACTTCAATAGTGAGATATATTATATATGCCATGACATGTACATGATCGGACATGGCATACTCATTAGGAGTAGTGAGCAGATACCAGTCCGATCCAGGTGAGAATCACTGGAAGGTCGTAAAGACCATCCTTATGTATTTGAGAAATACTAAGGATCAATGGCTTATTTATGGAGAATCTGACTTAAAACTTATAGGGTTTACCGACTCTAGTTTTCAGTCAGATCATGGTGACAGCAAGAGCATATCGGGATATATTTATACATTGAATGGTGGAGCAATCTACTGAAAAAGTTTCAAACAGCACATTATGGCCGACTCTACTTGTGAGGCGGAATATATCGCGACATCCGATGCTGCAAAGGAAGCTATTGGCTATGAAAGTTCATCAATGAGCTCGGTGTGGTATCCTCCCTTGACAGCCCCATCTTGTTATACTGCGACAGTACTGGTGCCATGGCTCAAGCGAAGGAACCAAAGTCACATCAGCAGACCAAGCATATTCTATGCTGCTACCACCTGATCTGAGAGATAGTGGATCGAGGTGATGTCGAGCTTCAAAAGATCGACAGAAAGAAGAACCTAACCGACCCATTTACTAAAGCCCTTGGTGTCAAAGAGTTTGAAGACTACAAATTAAAGATGGATATATGATACTGCACCGATTGGCTTTAGTCCAAGTGAGAGTTGTTGGGAATTATGTCCTAAAGCCAATCATCAGCCTGTTGATGGTTGTGCTTATCATTGTAATTGTATATGAATTATTGAATTAGTAAATATTATTAAATTTTTTCATCACTGTGTACATCTCATTTTGAACTCCTGTTATATGATGAAGTCTTTAGGACTATTTGATTCGATATAGGAGGATATATCGTTTAGTCCTTAAATGAGTTCATGATCAAATGATATGCTATTACTAGAATGATAGACATATCAAGTGTAGGTCATTGTGTGCCATATAGATTAGTTATCTTCTTAACCAAAGAGTATTGAGATGCTGGTATGGCATGTAGGTGAAATATAGGGTATATTTCACTGAACGTGACCAACTTTGGAGTACTCCACTGTCAAGAGTCACTCCGAAGGGATAGAGATATAAGTGTCCCTCCAACCTGAGATCACCATGATAACTTGCAAGCAACTCACTATGCTTTGGTGCCGAACTATCTGAATTTTTAATTCAGTGATGAAAAGTTTTTGGGCATAGTCAATTACTTGTGAAGTTGGTGTGTGAGTCAAGATGGAATTGATCCCTCTGAATAAATAAAAGTTAATATATTAGTATATTTCAATTCAGTAAAACCTTGGTCGAGGTAATCCGTGTGATAGATTTTAAAAATTAAAATATAATGTGGATGACCTTATCATGGTTGGCAGTTAAACCCTAGGTCACCTTAAGCATTTAGGTCAAAGGGATGAATTATATGATAACTATATTCAAATAGATTCTTGAGTGTTGCTTTGCATACATTCGGCCTATCTGGACATCGAGTTCGAACCTATAGGGTCTCACATATTAGAAGTTCTTCTTTGATCACATGGATAATCTAAAGAGTCTCAGTCAACGTAGACTCTGGTGAAGAGTCCCACTTGATGGGGACTTTGCTGAAGAGTCCCACTGGACAGGAACTCTAGAGAATAGTCCCACTAGACCTGGATTCTATTATTAATGAATAATTAATTAATAATTAGATCACTAATTAGCTCAATTTGATTGAGCATTAAAGTCTGGATCAAGTCTGATTGAATTTGATTCAATCAAGTCAAGTCTGATTAGCTTATGAGATCACCTAATCGGTAAGGGAGAAATGATCTTGATTTGATCGGATCTATAGCTTAATTAATTTATTAATTTGATCAAGTTTAATTTAGATTATATGAGCCTAATTAGATTAGGTTCATCATATTTTATTTGGATCTAACTAGATTGAATTTGAAAGAAATCCAATTGGTTAAACCCTAGTCCCAAATGAATAGGACTCTATCCCTTACACCATCTAAATTGTCTCATGCCTTTTCTCACCATACAAAATTAGTTTGTATGTGAGAAAATAAGAAAATAATCCTTCTTTTGTCGCCCATTAAGGATAGAAATTGGTTAGTTTTGATTTGAATTCAAATTAGTTTGAATTTCAACTTAAAACCTTATCTATATCCTTCCACACGTTGGTTGCTTTTGAAGGGGTCTATTGTGTATGAGAAAAAGAGGTCTTCCTAATTGATTGTCATACCCAATTTCTTTGATAAGTCTCTCTTTAAGTTTTATAAAGTTGAAAAAAAGTTAGAGTTGAATTGAATTTCAAAAGAGTTTGAATTGTAACAAACTCTGATCCTTATCTTGTTTTATCTGGTTTGTGCGACAACCATAAAAAGGCCATAATTTTATGTGCCAAAAGTGAAGAAATTTTTGCTGTGAGATACCAAATAGAGAGAGGGTCAAAAGTAGCTGTTGCATACATGAGGATTGGATGGGTTTCCTTCCTCCTTGGCATGAACAAAAGAGGAGACCGTTCTCCTCTTGGGTGAGAGACCTAGAACTATTCTAGATTTTTAGGTGAGAAAAAAATCAAAGAGAAGAGAGTCTTCACCTGATTTTTCTCCACCATCCAGTATCCTTCTCTAATCTATCTTCAACATCAGAAAGGTTCGAAGTGATGAAAGAAGGAGATCAAGTCAGATCTACCATCAGAAGCCGACTGCACAAGCTAGCACTCCCGCGGAGGGCTGATCGATCCGAGAGGCTTTGTGTGGACCATCCGCAGAGGTCAGATGCTTGTGTGGCTGCTCGACATCAGCGAGAGCTTTATACCATACTTACCAACAGCGGAGATCATCAACCTATGAAAAGGTGATGAGTTCTGAACTCTACCAACATAATCTAAAGATTAGATCAAATTCGTGATATTGATATGATCGATATAATTTTTTATTTTATTTCAGATTTTATATATAAATTTTTCATATCATAGATCCTTAATAGTAGTTTAGATCTAATCTAAGGTATATTTAGAAGATTAAAATATTTAATCTTTTATTATTTTACTGTAAAATTTTAAAAATACATGTTTTGAACTATCCATTTTTTCTTCACCCACCCCCTCTTATGTGTCATGACATGGAGGAGAGAGACTGGGGGCCATGCCCCATCTCTTTTAGCTAGAGATCCCTTTGTAGGGCGCCAAGAGTTCGCACCCCAACTACTTGACAAATATTCTATGGATGCCTCTTGTACATGCTTTAAGGGGCTGATTATATACCATTTATATCTGGTTTTAATTGACATAAATAAGATTAAAAATGTAGAAGATTCTTATGAGATAAGGATCTATCTTTTTAAGATAATTGGGTTTTTAATATGTGTCAGGATAGTATCTATATAAAGGGAGGTCTCTAGGGTTTCTTGAGAATAGAATTTTTATCAACAAAAATTTCTCTCTCTCTCTCCATGCCTCCTCTCTTCCTTCTCTTCCTTTCCATGCCTAAAAGTTGGGTGCCTCTCTTCCACACATCCAAAAGTAGTGTTGGAGACTTAAAGATTGTAGATCAAAGAGAAGAAGAAGAAGACTGCTAATCAAGGAATTGATCCCGCAGTCCAGATCTAAGAAATTGATCAAAGTGTTCAAGGTTGAAGTTCTTCTTGAAAAGAAGAATCTTCTATGAGGAGAAAGAAGTTCAAAATCAATCTCGGTAGATACTCGTAGAGGTCAGACATATGTGCAGCTCAACCTTCTACGAATTTAAGATCATCAGATGTGGTGAATATCTACCCGCACCAAGGTAATGAGATCTGATCTCATGAGTATTTTTTAAATTTTAGATTATTAGTATATATTTTCTCCTAGGCTTGTATAGGTTTAGATTTGATATCTTGCATGTGAGGTTAAAAGATTTAATCCATTTGTTTTTTGCTGTCTGTTTTCAAAGTTTTGAAATCTACACATGCTGCCTATATGGTTTTCTAACACTTTTTTAAAATTTTTTATGTTGAACCATTTCAGCAAGGTATCTATGTACGTGGATTAAGAGAGCTCGAGCAGCCTCTTAGATCTATCTCTATAGATCTTCATCCCTATGATGTAGGCTGCTTCTCCTAAATCCTTCATGAAGAATTGTGAAGACAGCTACACTTTTATTCTTTGTAATGCAGGGACATCATTTTCGATTAAGAGAATATCATCCACATATAAAATAAAAAATATAATTATTGAACTATTAGCCCACTTATATATGCAGGGTTCCTCTCCATCCCTAACAAAACCATACATTTTGATCACCTTATCAAAATGTATGTTCCAACTCCGAAATACTTGCTTCAATCCATAAATAGATCTCTGAAGCTTACATATTTTGGACTTATTTGTGAATGTGAACTCTTTAGGTTGTATCATATACACCTCTTCGTTCAGCTTTTTATTTAGGAAAGTTGTCTTCACATCCATTTGCCAAACTTCATAGTCCAGGTATGCTGTATTGCAAGCATGATCCAAATGGACTTGAGCATTGCCATAGCAAAAAATATCTCATCATAATCAATACCATAATGTTGACGATAATCCTTGACAACCAAATGGGCTTTATAGGTCTCATCATAATCAATACCATCTGCATCCCTCTTTATTTTGAAGACCCACTTACATCCTATGGATTTTATCCCTTCAACTGGGTCAATCAATATCCATACATCATTGATCTTTATGGACTCCATCTCAGATTTTATGGCTTCAAGCTATTTATTAGAGTCAGACCTCTGTATCACATCCATATAGGTGATTAGATCCTTATCATTCTCATCGAGTTCAACAGGATCTCCATCCTGGATCAAGAAATCTAAGTATCTATCTTGCTGATGCGGTACTTTATCGGATCGTCTTAAAGATGTTTGTGTATTGGGCTCTGGGTTTGATCTCATCAAATTCGATTTAGATTCAATCATTGGTGTTAGTTCTTCAACCTGTCGAACTTTGTCAAGCTCAATTTTAAAGGTACTTATTCTTTCACCAAGGAATTTTTTTTCAAAAAATATACCTTACTGTTGACAAACACCTTTTATTCAGTAGATAGGTAAAAGTAATATCCCTTTGTTTTCTTTGGGTACCCTATGAAATTATGCTTATCGGACCTAGGACTGAACTTGTCAGTTTGTAATCATTTAATATAAGTTAGACACCCCCAGACCCTGAAGTAAGAGAGGTTCGACCGATGTAAAGACCATATCTTATATGGTGTCTTACTAACAACTTGCTTGGAATATTATTGAGCACAAGACAGGTTGTTTGAAGTACATATCCTCAAAAAGAGATCGACAGAGTTACAAACCCCATCATGGATCGAATCATGTCCAACAAGGTTCGATTCCTCTTTTTCGAGATGCCATTATGCTGTGGTGTCCTTAGAGGAGTCCATTGTGAGAGAATTCTATTCTCTTCTAGATATGTTAGAAATTCACTAGAGAGGTATTCACCTCTTTAATCAAATCGAAGAGTTTTAATACTTTTTTTAGTTTATTTTTTTACTTCATTACAGAATCATTTGAACATTTCAAATGATTCAGACTTATGTTTCATCAAGTAGACATACCCATACCTAGATAGGTCATCTATGAACATAATGAAATAGCTATATCCTCCTCTAGCACATGTGCTCATGGGTCCACATATATCATTATATATCAAACCCAGCACATCACTGGCTCATTCATCTTTTCCAGTAAAAGATGACTTGGTTATCTTTTCAAGCAAACAATACTCATAGATAGAAAATAATTCATAATCATTTTATCAAGAATTTTTTTTTGAGCTAATCTATTCATCCTATTCTTGTTGATATGACCTAGCCTACAATGCCAAAGGTAGGCATCGATGACATTGTCTATTCTAGGATGTTTATTTGAAATGCACATTACATTAGGTTTAGATACAATATAGATACTATTGTTCAACTGTCCACGTAAAATTGTAACATCATTCAAAATGATATCGCAAAATATTTTCTTTATTGATATTTCATAATTAGACTTGGTCAAAAGGCCTATAGAAATAACATTAAAAAAAAAAGCTAGGACAGTAATGATATTCATTAAGAACAATGTACTAAGACTCGAATAAAAGCTTAATGATTTCTAAAGCTAGAACTAAAACTGATCTTCCATGTCTAATATTCAGAAATCTCTCGCCTTTTCCAAATCTCCTACTGATCGAAGATCCTGCAATGAATTGCAAATATGAATAGAACTTTCAGTATCCAATACCCAGGTCATTATATCAATAAGAGAGAAGTTACAAGGTGTTATCACATAAATACCTTGTCTAGCAATCGATTGCTGCTTCTTCTTTGACCTATTCGGGTCAAGGAAAGATTTATACTGAGGATAGTTCCTCTTCCAATGATCCTGCTTCTTACAAAAGAAGTACTTTACCTGACTTTGATCAACTTTTAACTTGGGTTTCTAGGACTGACTTCCAGCATCTGGCACCTTCTTATTCTTTTTCTTTTTCTCTTTCTTAAAGGGATGATGCTACATGAAGAAGATCCTCCCACTAAATTCACCATCTCCTTGTGGAGCTGGTCATCCTTCTCAAAAGTCTGTAACAACTCCAACAAATTATGGTAGTTGACTATAGACTTCATTATTCTAAAATGATTGAGAAATGGTGAGTAGGACTTGGGTAGGAAGCTCAGGATCAGATCTTTCTCCAGCTATTCATGTAAGGAGAAGCCAAATTTGCTCAGTTTTTCAATCTGTTCGATCATGTACAATACATGAAAGGTAACAGATGCACCCTCCCTCATTCGGATGTTGAAAATGATGCAAGTAGTCTTATGCAACTCAACATCATCAGGAATACCAAAAGAATCTCTCAATACTTGAAGCATTTTCTCTAGTTGAGCCTCTTCAAATTTTTGACTGAATTTATCGTTCATGGAGGCCCGCATAATGCAACAACCATAGTGCGATCATTGAGCCACTTCAAATAAATATCTCAGATCGCACCTCAGGCATTGGGAGCAGACTTCTCAGGTGTCGGATCCATTATCACATAAAGGATCTGCTCGTGCTCTTGGACTATCTTTAGCTTTCGATATCAATTATCGAAATTCAATCTGATTAATTTCTTACTGTCTAACAGTGATCGAAGCGATAAGTTTGAGGCCATATCTGCACACATAAGGAAAATATAAAATCTAATCAGTATATGAATTTATTAATCTTAAAGACTTGAACTTTAGTCTAAAGGTCCTCTCCTATTTTATACAAATTGATAGTCTCTACCTCCAATTCAAGGAATTATCTTAATTCCTTAATAGGTACTAGAATCTACATAGACTACATATAGGCCTAAGTATGGTTTAGTCAATCCATTTGCACCTATGGGTAGATTCTCAATCAATTGTTTCTCCAAACAACTTTTAGTAATTAATTTAGTCTCAGATTTTATTTCAGTAGGAGATGGGCCTCTACTGAAAGTTTCGATTAGGTCAAACTATTAACATGAACCTACTTAGTGATTCTACCTAATGAGTGATCAGGCTCGAGGATGGTTCGGTCAATCCAACCATCATCAAATAGTTCAATAGAGTCATCTATGATGAATGATAATTCTATCATTTAGAGAGAATATCAGACGGATGGCGCCTGTAGTGTCAATCAAAAATAATGGATCCATTATCATTCATCTTAATGGGAGGTTATGATCTAGTTATCATCATAATCATCTTATTTTAGGGATCTAATAATTTAGAAGATTTAATCAATTTAGAAAAGAGACCAATTAGTAGACCACAATCCTCCCACTGACTTCATCAAGTCACTAAATCGGGTTAGGTCATGCTAATTGAACTGGCATCTAGATCAATCACACTGATCAACTTTAATGGCATGGGCTAACTTGAATCACTTAGCAATCTAATCAAGATCTAATTCATCAAATTGGCCAGGTAAGTGAGATCGATGGGAGGGTTTACTAAGCTTGCTTTAGACACCATCAAAATGGCCAGGTCAGCCGCTCCCAATTAAAACCACCGATCAAAATGCCAAACTTACCTTAGATACCAATTGATTAATTATTTTTGATTTAACTAACCTAATGATATGGGCTCAACCACTGAGCCACAATCAAGGTCCTGTGGTCTAATCAAAGACATGGACTTGACCATCTACAACTATTGTATTAAAGAAATTCTGATTAATCTAATTTAATATTTGGTTAAACTTAATTAATTTCTCTACATGATTAATTAATTTTTTGATTCTAATCTTAGGTCAAACCCAATTAAAGAGAAGGACCTGATTTAAACTAACTCATGCTTCATGTTTTATGCAACGTTATTAGATCTCAAATCATAATTCTAGATCCAATCAACTTGTCTCAATTAAATTTTGTATCAACATGGTTAAGATTTTAAAAATAATTTTCAAGTAAACTTTTTACATTGAATCATAAAATATTTTAAATCAAATCTAATTTTTTTATAATTTTAAATTAAAATAATTTTGATTAATCAAGATTAGATGTAACTAATTTTTTTGCAACTTGCATCACTTACAACAACACCTAGGGTTTCAAGATCTAAAGTTTTGCAAGAAAATAATTTTTTCTCATTTTACTTTTTTTTTCATGGGACTTTACAGTAACACCCTTACATCCATAAGAGTATCCCATTAAATGGAGGGAGAGGGTCATGAAATCCTACTTGCTCCTATGATCGGATGGCCTGGTGATTATCCAATTTGAGTACTTTGTGACTCAGAATATCTAATCTAAATAGATGATAATCAGATCTGAAAATAATCTTATTTAGATCTAATCTAAATCATAAATAATCAAATCTAACATCAAAAATTTAGATCTATAGTCATATTAATTCATATCAAAACAACCATGCTTTGATACCAATTGAAGGAAATATACAGTAGTGCTATGCATGCGATTTTAAAATTTTTATGCAGTAGAAATAAAAGATTAAATAATTTAATTTTAATTATATGCATAAGATCTAATCTTAGACTACTACATTATGATCTATTATATGAAAAATATGCACTTTAGATCTAAAAATAAAAATACATCGATCTCATCAATGCTGAAATTCTAGATCTAACTATTAGATCTAACATTGCGATCAAGATAAAATAGAAAACATTACCAAACAATTTTGATATTGATTTTCTCTAGTCTAACAGTTGGAGAAGGTATTCCTCAGATCACTCACAACCACACAAAGTCATCTGACCTCTATAAGAAAATCCACACAAAGACTGGCGCAAATGAGGGACTTGGAAGTGCTAGCCTACAATAACTTTGATGGCTGATCTCTTTCTTTTTCTTCAACCACCTTGGACACTCCAAAGGATGAAGAAATTTGAAGAAGGAAGAAAAGAGTAGGAGAAGAGCTCTAAAAAAATAAAAACCAACAAGGAAAAGGATGTATGATGCCAAGAAGAGGTGACCCCTTTTTATAAGCAAAGACTAGGGTTTTTCATCCAAGAAAAGAGGGCCATAATCACAATGCCTCAAACCAGTTTTGGGCATCCAAAAAATTTCAAAAAAAGTTCTAAAATATGGAGAATGATTTTGGTATCTCACACACCCATAAACTCTTCATAAAAAATAAACAAAAAATTATTATGGCACCAACAACCTTCCTTGTATGAAAAATTTCTTTCCTTGTTTTTATCTTATCTCAAATTCAGATCGCATTTGAATTTGACAAGAGATAGGATTATGAGTCATCAATCATTATCGCCCACCCTCATTGGGTCTACTACTTTAACACCAAAAAACTGAAGCCAAATCCTATTTGGCATGGAGATATGGGCAAGGGTCCATGTGTGGTGCAAGGAGATAAGGATAGAGTCCAGGTTGACAAAGACTCTTCATTCCTAATCTGACTCTAATCCAAATCTAATTTAGATTGAACCCATCGATAGAAATAAACTTAAGATAATTAGAAATTAAAATATCTCTTTAAATTCCTAACTCATTTAGGAATGAGCTTATTCCAAACCCTAATCAAATCTGAATCAAATTTTTTTTTATAATCAGGATTGATCATATCAAACCCAATCTGAATCTAATTCAATTAGACTTGATCCAAAGCTCTTTACTCAATCAAATTGAGTCAATTACTAATTAATTTTTTATTAATAGTAGAGTCTCAGTCCCAATGGGACTCTCCTCCAGAGTCTTAGTCCTAGTAGGACTCGTCACCAGAGTCACAATCCAATTGGACTCTTTAGCCATCTGATCTGATTAAATCTTCTAATGCATGTGACCTCATAGGTTTGAACCTAAGTCAGTATCATAAGAACAATATCTTATACTAATTGATGTAACTATCTAGCAATGGTAATCTAACGACCCGATAGGTTGAAGTATTGTAAAGCAACCTTTTAGAACCTACTGGCGTATGGTTACATATAATTCATCCCTTTGACCTAAATGCTCAAGGTGACTTATGGTTTAACTATAAATCTTAATTTAGTTGACCATATTGTATTTCAATCTTTCAAATACATCTCATAGATTATCCTGATCAAGATTTTGCTAAATTGAAATACACTGATGCATATCTCCTACTAATTCAGAGGGATCAATTCCTTCTTGACTCACACATCGATTTGATAAGTACTTGACTGCACCCTGTATCCTTCCATCACTGAATTAAAAACTTAGATGATCTGATACTAAAGTACAGTGAGCTATTTACAAGTCACTGTGATTGTCTTAAGTCTGAGGGACACTTACCCATACCCTTCACGAGCTACTCTTGACAGTAGAGTACTCAGCACATGATCACATTCGATACGAATGTACTCCTACATTTCATCTGCATGCCATAACAATGTCTTCACACTTCTTAGTTAAGAGAACAACTAACTGAAAGAATAGTACCCTACAAGCCAATCGTATAAGGATGCGAAGGAATTTTTCTTTATTTTCATCTTACTCATTTACATGACATTAGTTTTTTTTATTTATAAGGTATTATGTTTTATCATTTACTGCATCATATTTTTATAATTATGATAAATTTTATAGATTAGGCTAATGATTTTAAGACCATGATGAGATCATGCTAGTGAGACCTAAAATCTTGATAGTTTCAATCTAAAATATTTCTAGTCATTGGATCATCGAGTCGAAAATCGATAATATCGGTAAGACTGGTAAATCCTATGTATGCTCGATGGAGAGGGTGGTTGATCTCATAACCACTTGTATGATGATATTAATACAAGAATGTAGATGCTAATTAGAGAATGAGTTCACTGAACTAACTCATAAAAGAATATCTGATGGAGCCTTACAGCATGTCAACAGATGGTTCTTCGGTTGGAGTGGTGCATGTGATCCTTTGACCTGAGATCACCATGGTACCTTATGTACATGGACCCTTACTTTAGTTTATTCTCTAGTACACCATTTTGAGATATGTGTGAGATATTCTAAGTATGGTGAAGTATGCATGGAGGTTGTGAGTGATCAATAAAAAATTGGTCACTCCTTGTAGGAGGAAAGAACATCCTATGTGATCTCATAGGATGATGACTCTAAGACTCTCTGGTCAGAGTAGAGATGAATAGTAGAAATAGTTTCTACTAGTTCATCAATCGAGTCATCATCATCAGATTGAGATACATATGGTTAGGTATTTAGGTTTGACATATTTTCATACCCATGGCTTTTTTGAGATGTTGTATGATCGAAGGATTGAATTACAAGATAACTCACCATGGAAGGATAATTTTGATATTTTTATCAAATTTTAAATCATCTGGATAGTCATGACACATTGTTAGATATCAATCTTAACTTATAAATTTATCAAAATTAAAAGAGTTTAGTTCAAAAATCAATTAGAAAGAGTCTTAGTTGATTGGGACTCTCGAGCTGACCTAATCCAATCGGATTAGGATTATGTCGAGAGTATGGATCCACTGCTGGCTAGATTTGAAACTTAATGAGTCACACACAATAAATATTTGATCTTGATCCAAACTATTTGAATTTATTATAAATTCAATGGGTTAATTAAATTGCTAGCATATAAATTAACCCAAGTTCTCAATTGGGTTCAGTGCAAATGTGTTTGTACTAACTTTTTGCTTGTTGCCTTGACCTAATGTGATTGGGTTTGAACCATCAAATTATTAGTTAGTTTATCTGATTTATATGAAAGAGTTTTATATAAACAAACCTCCTCCATACCAAAACCACATGCAAGAATTAAATTGGCATCACATTTATTTTGGGAGTTAATGTAGGAGAGTCCTTCTTTCTTACTTACCTTTATTTTCTTACATGTTTCCACACATCCCATTATTTTGTGCACCATCAGATGTAGCCTTGGGATGTGGGATGTGGAAGAGAAGGAGGAGTCCTTCTTTGAGAATAAACTCCATGCCAAAATAAATGTGGGACATCCTTTATTTTTGGGTGATGAAAAATGGAGAGTCCATTTCACATTGGACTCTTAATTCCTTCCATATTCTCCATGTGTTTTTTAATTCCTCATGACATGAGATGGCACTTGAAATTATCGACACAGAAGAGAAGGAAGAGTCCTTCTTTGGCAAGGAGTTTGAATGCCAAAAATTAATTAGTCCCTCCCTTTTTTATGTTGAGTTTATGGAAGAGTCCCTAATGGTAAGGACTCTTGAATTCTCACATCAATCTTCTTTCCACGTGCCATATGATGGCATATTAATCTTTTTTCCAGGTAGAGGAAGAGTCTTTCTACTAGTTAATCTCTTTAATTTTCAAACCATCTCATTGTTTTCTATGAAAAAAATTTATTGGAGGCATGTAAGAATGAAGGGACGCCAAGAGTTAACGTCCCATGTGTTGGAAAATATGTCCCAAAAGCCAATCATCAAGCTATTGATGGTTGAGCAACCAAGTATTATAATTAATTTATTAATAAATAAAATATATTTTTGATATTTTTATTATAAGTTTTCATCTTCTAACGAACTCCGTTGTTATGATGAAGTCCTTAGGACTATTTAAGTTCAATAAAGAGAGAATTTATCAATTAGTCCTTAAAATTATTTATGACTAAATGATAGGCTGTTAATAAGGAGGATAGCTTCTATCGAGCATAGGTCGTTGTAGGCCATATGGGTTGGTTGTCCTCTTAATCAAAAAGTGTGAAGACATTGGTATAGCATATAGGTGAGATGTAAGGGTATATCATCATAGAACGTGACCAACTCTAGAGTATTCTGCTATCGAGAATATCTCTGATGGGATTAGGTATAAGTGTCCCTTAGACCTGAGATCGCCTTAGTGACTTGCAAATAACTCACTGTGCTTTGGTACTGGACTAATGGAAGACTTCTAGGTACAGTCAAGTACTTGTGAAGTCAGAGTGTGATCGAGATGGAATTGATCACTCTAAGAGTTGGAGAAGAATGAGTCATTGTATTTCAATTTGACAAAACCTTGGCCAGGGTAATCCATCAGATAGATTTGATATTTTGAAATACAATGTAGACAACCTGATCAGAGTTGACAGTTGAACTCTGAGGTGTCTTATGATTATTTTGATCAAGGAGATGAATTATATGGAAACTACATCCGCATGGGTTCTAAGGATGTTGTTCTACATATTCGACCTATCTGACCGTCAGGTACCATTGCTAAATGGTCATTTTGATTGGTATAAAAATTTATTTCTATACTACCAGTTTAGGTTCGAATCTATGAGGTCATACACATTAGACTTCATGATCCGATCGGATAGTTGATCAATGATTAAGAATCGTTCTAGGGTTAAACGATCAATACGATTGACATTTAACCTAGTGCAAGTATTGTATAGGAGGATCGATTAGCAATTCGATTGCTAATTGACTTAATTTAATTAAGTCAATGGGCTGAGATTAAATCTAATTAAATATAATTTAATTAGATTTAGTTTGGGCTTGATTGGATCAATTTCAATTAGTTTATTGGATAAGCCAAGTGCAAGAAAAAACTAGTCCTAGTTCAATTAGGACTTGGGTCAACCAAATTTTTAATTTCATTAAAAAATTAAAATAGATTTAAATCTAATTTTATCTGATTAAATTAAGTTTTTAATTGGGTTAAGACTTATTTTAATTAGGTTGATCTATTTTGGTTTGAGAAACCAAATTAAAACAAGTCATAAGATAGAATCCTAGTAGGACTAGGATTCTACCTTGCGCCGCATAAGCCCCCCACGCCCTCTCTCTTATTCCACGCCAATTCTCTCTTATTTTATGTGATAAAAATCTTCTCCCAGGTCTTCACCATGCCCTAAAGGTTTTCTCTCTTCTTTCTTACATGGAAGATTGTTGTGGATCAAATCAAAGTAGGAATAAGTTTGGATTTCAAATTCTATGAGATAGAGTTTTAGAAATCCAAAACTCTTTCCTTTTTGCATCAATTTTATCCATATTTTTTTTGAGATTTTTATGACTTTTATGGCATTTGATAGGCACCCTTTGCTGTTGGTCCATGCACAAAAAGAAGGAGGTGGCACCCAAGAGTTGGGCACCCCTTATCTTGCCATGTTTGGATAAACCTTGACTAGGTATTTGACCTAGACAAGGACTCTATCATATCTTTCTATATAAAATGAATTTTTTTATAAAATTTTTATAAAAAAATATATTAAAGAGAGACCATTGAGGTGTCCAAAAATTATAGTGAAAGAAGGTTGGGGCAAGGAGATATAATAGACACAAGTAGGGTGTCTAGAGAGAGCAAAGAGAAGAAGAAGAGGATCTTCTTCTAGGGTTGTTGTGTTCATCTCTTTTCTTCCTCCATCTTGAGTTTTCTGAGAGCATCTTAAATCTAAAACTCCTCCTCCAACATTTCATCTTTGGTAGAGTCCAAATCAAAAAGAAAGAGGCACCTGATCAACCATCGAAGAAGGATCAGCGCAGTACTAGCATACTGTGCTGATTTCCTGGAGCAGGACTTCTGATCGAGATTCGCGGGCTTGTGTGGATGATTCTTAGAGGTTGGATGCATGTGCAGCTCACAACATCATCCTCAAGCCTGGATCAGCAAGGTTAGAACATCTAACTTGCAAGTTAATAGATCTGATCTATTGTTTATTACATACATTAGATGTAGCATAGAAACATGTTGATATGATCAACATGTAGTTCATTCTCTATATATTTTAATTTTTAATTTAATATCATCTAATAAGATCTTAGATCTAGAAATTTTTTGATTTTATAAAATAAATTTTGATTTATTTTAGTCTTCCTCTGCATGATCTTGAAAAAGTTTCAAGATCTAACCCTGAAATCCTAGATCTGGTTCCTTCAATTGGTATCAGAGCCAGGTTGTTTATTACATGATTATTTATACATACTTAGATTATTTTCTAGATTAGATCTAATTTATAATCTGATTATTAAATTTGAAATTAAAATTTTTAGATTAATCATGAACTGCAAGGTTGTCCTGTTGTAAGGTTTACCCCTTACAGTGCAAAGGTTGTCCTAGTTCGTGTAGATCTAACTTTAATCATAAATTTGTTAGTTGTGATCTAGATTAAATTTATAATTTATTATATTTAAAATATATTTAAATTTAAAATAAAATCTTTTTATTAATATAATCTGTGCAAAGAACCATCATATTTTTGTCTGAAAAATTTGAGCAGTTTAAAGTTGAAATTATTTCAATTACATGAACCTGTTTAGATTAGATCTAAAGTAGTTTCATATCTATTTTATTTGCATCTTGATTATGAATCAAACATGCAACTTGGTTGGTGAAACCATATTATAAAATTATTTTATAAATATAAAAATTATTTTTAAAAAGTCGAACCTCAACCCTAAGCCCAAAACTTAATTGAGAATTAAAAAGTTATTTTGATTAGGTTCTAGGATTATGAATTGAAGAATCTAAGACACAAACCATAACATATTGGATTAATGGGTTAGTGAAAATTAGGTCCATTAATTGGGTTAGACCTAAGGTTAGATTAAAGATGGACTTAATTAGAGAATTGACTAAATCTAATCAATTATTGTCTTAGATTAGGTCAAGGATTCTCTAGATCAATTACAATAGTTGTAGTTGGTCAAGTCCATGTCTCTAACGAGAACCAAATGGACTTGATTCTTGGCTAAGCGGTCTAGCATGAACTGTTAGGTTGATTCAATCGAAACTAATTAAATCAGTTAGTGTCTAAGGTAAACCAGATCGATGGTTTTTAATTGGGAGCCCGCTTACCTAGCTATTTCTGATGGTGTCTAAGGCAAGCTTTGGCAGACCCTCCCATCGATTGAACTTATCTGGCCTCTTGGTGAAATTATATTTTAATTGGATCACTTGACTATTTGAGCTGACCCATGTTAGCTAGGTAAATCAGTGTGCCTAATTTAGGTGCTCCTAGACCAGCCCTTTTAATGGTCTCTTTTAAGCTGACTTGGTGAAGCCAGTGAGAGGATCATGATAAGCTGGTTCATCTGACCTCATCCTCTAAATCAATTAATTTTTTTAAAATTATTAGGTTCTTAAAATGAAATAGTTATAGTGATAACTAGATCATAGCCTCTCATTAAGTGGATGATAATGGGTCCATCAGTTGGATAATCATTAGAGGCCCAAAGACCTAGTGCTTATCGGCTGATGGAATTATCATTCATAATATGATTTCTTCACTGTATCTTTCTAAATGGTGGTTAGGTTAGCCAACTAAAGTTGGGCCTAATCATTCATTGGCTAGATGGGCCAAGTATGGTCATGTTAATGGTTGGACCTAACCAAACCTTTTCAGTGGAGGCCAAAGCCTACTGATTAGGGACTGGGGCAAAATTAAAATTACTAGAAATTATTTAGAAAAATAATTGGTTATGAACCTACCCTTAGATGTACATGGGTTAGCCAACCAAAGTTGGGCTTATGTGCAGTCTAAGTGGATTCTAGTACCCACTAAGAAATTAGGATAATTCCTCGAATTGGAGGTAGAGGCTATCAATTCGAATAAAATAGTAGGAGAAACTTTTTGATTAAAGTTCAAATTTTTAGATTTAATGAATCAATTACTAATTAGGTTATGGCACTTGATAGGTGCCCTTTGCTGTTGGTCCATGCACAAAAAGAAGGAGGGGGCACCCAAGAGTTGGGCGCCCCTTATCTTGCCATGTTTGGATAAACCTTGACTAGATATTTGACCTAGACAAGGACTCTATCATATCTCTCTATATAAAATAAATTTATTTATAATTTTTTTATAGAAAATAGATCAAAGAGAGACCTTTGGGGCATCCAAAAATTAGAGAAAAAAAGGTTGGGGTAAAGAGATATAATAGACACAAGATAGGGTGTCTAGAGAGAGCAAAGTGATGAAGAAGAGGGTCTTCTTCTAGGGTTGTTATGTTCATCTCTTCCCTTCCTCTATCTTCAGTTTTCTAAGAGTATCTTAGATCTAAAACTCCTCTTCCTACTTTTTATTTTTGAAAGAGTCCAAATTAAAAAGAAGGAGGTACCTGATCAACCATCGAAGAAGGATCAGCGCAGTACTATCATACTGTGCTGATTTCCTGGAGTAGGACTTCTGATTGAGATTTGCGGACTCATGTGGATGACTCCTAGAGGCCGGATGCATGTGTGGCTTGCAACATCATTCTCAAGCCTGGATCAGCAAGGTTAGAATGTCTAACTTGCAAGGTAATAGATATAATCTATTGTTTATTACATACATTAGATGTAGCATAGAAACATGTTGATATGATCAACATATAGTTCATTCTCTATATATTTTAATTTTTGATTTAATATCATATAATAATCATGTAATAGGATCTTAGATCTAGAGATTTTCTAATTTTATAAAATAAATTTTGATTTATTTTAGTATTCCACCGCATGATCTGGAAAAAGTTTCAAGATCTAACCCTGAAAACCTAGATTTGGTTCCTTCACCAAGGTGTTGCCCCTTATTTCCTATAAATAGGGGGCACTACACCTAGTTTCTATATGCTATTTTTGACTGTGGATGGGCATGAGAATGAGAATAAAAAGTTAAAAAAATATGAAAAAAATATAATAAAAAGAGGGAGAGAAAAATAGAAAAGAAGGGAAGAGAGAAATAGAAAGCATGAGATGCTTGTCCAAAAAATTAGATTGTTTATATGTTGAACATAAAATCTGATTTATGTATGGTGAGATCTTTTAAGGAAGGATTCTTAAAGACATCTTAGTAGAGATCATAAAGGCATACAAACAATGGTGCAACCAATTCTTGTGAAGGACAATCGACAGTGTGCTTAGGAAGAAAGCTGCAGCACCATGATGAATTGGGAAGGGCCCTAATCAATCCTGTGTGGATTATCATTACAGGGCTTCTGCTTGGGAGTCTCATGGAGGTCTCAAAATTATCAGATCATAGTCTTCTCATTGGTATATGACTTTTGATTTCTTCCTGATATCTTTGCTTTTGATATTTGATTGTAATCATCAAGGGTTTTCTAAGGTTTTTGTGTTTTGATAGACTAGTTTAAATGTTAAACTTTATTTTCAATTATTGAATGCATGTTAAAATTTATAAAATATATATTTTTCTACATCATCAAAATTCAATAGTGATATCAGAGCCACCCTTGATTGATTCAATCAAATTTTATATTATTTTTGTGATATGAATTAGATCCAGTTCAAACTATGTCAAAATTAATTTTTCTGATTGATGTTTAATTGATGTTCTTAATGTATTTTTTTGTTTATGATAAAATGTTATCAATCCATGTTCAAACCTTGGATATGAAATTTCATGGTCCTGAGACTTGTGTGACAAGTTTAGATTAGATCCCATAATCTAATTTCTAATGGAATTGAAATTCAGTGCATGTGATGTTTGGAGCCCTGGAATGCTACATATGGATAAAGATTGTCAGGACTTTGGATTTTTTTATTTAATACATTTACCTAAGATCCAAGGGCTAACCATCATATTATTGGGCACTTACCATTGTGGGTCGACCATCTTGGTTGTAGCTCGAGGCATGTGTGGAGCCAAAATAATTTGATTATGGAAAGAAAGCATCAGACATGGATTAAGATTTTTGCTAATGGATTTATTTAACTATAATTCATTTTTCTAATATGATTAAAATTAATGATTATAGATTAAATGAAAATCATAGTTCTAATTTAATTAGAAATCATATTTTAATTTAGGTTGACCTAATTATCATTGACCTAATTTGATTAGGATTTGAGTCGTGGTTGATCGAATCTATGATTAACCTTTGAATCGATCAACTCAACTCAATGAATGATAAATGATTGACTTAAAGTTAATATTTGGATCAAGAGTTGAACCCGAATCAAAAATCCTAAGATGAGTCCTATGCCCATAAATTTGAACATCTTAATTGACATATGTATGAATGATATGTTGGAAAAGGTGCAGGGTTTCATGCATGAATTTCAAAATATTTTGAAATATAACGCAGTGAAACATGTAAATTAAATAATTTAATCTACAAATACATGTAATCAAATTATCAAACCCTACAATTAGGACCTATAACATGTCATATTATATTTATAAAATAAAAAATAAAAGCTTTGGTATTGATCAAATCAATACCGTAGATCTGAAATAGTTTCAGATCTAAAATCTAGATCACATCTAAATAAGAGAAGAGATCAGACTCTTACCTTGGTGTGGGTTGAGAACTCCACAGTTGATTTTTTTTATTGCTTTTAGAGCCGTACATGCATCCGACCTCTACAGGTGATCCACACGAGGTTGCAACAAAATTGGAGGTTCATCGAACGAAGATCCGCTCAAAGTGCTAGCTTCTTGCAGATCCTTCTGGATGGTTAATCTAAAAAATATTCTTTGGATCTTTTGGATATTTCAAAAGATGAAGAATATGATGAGGAATAAGGGATAAGTCAAACTCTTTGACCTCCCTAAAATCAAAAATAATAATATAAAAAAAAATCCTAAGAGAAGACAGTTCTTCTCTTTCAGTACATCAACGATTGATGTCTTGAGAACATCTCTATGCTAGGACATGAGAAGACCTTCTTCTCTAGATATTTTTCTAACTTTCAGATCTTATGATGTCTGATTTTTCTCATAGAAAAATCTCATGATTTATGAAGAAGAAGGGTTCTAAAAGAAACCTTAAGAAAAGACCTTCTTTTCTTCTTCTTCTCTCATCAGAACATGATCAGATGATGTCCAAAATAAGATCACCATACCCCACTCATTGGAGCATGAATCCACCATGCCATACCTCTTTCTCTTTCAAATTTCTATCACATAAAAATATAAAATAAAGAGAAAATAAACTGAAAAAAAATAATAAGAGAAAACAATCTTCTCTCTTACCTTTTGTTTCTACAAGACATCAACTTTTGATCTCTTGATAGAAGACTCTTCTCCAAAAAATTTGATGCCTCAAACCACCCATTCTATCCTCTTTATCTCTTAGATTTTATCACATAAAAAATATAAAAAATAAAGAGAGAATAATATGAAAGAAAAATAATGAGAGAAGATAATCTTTTCTCTTACCTTTCTCTCTACAAGATATCAATTTTTGATCTCTTGATTGAAGACTCTCCTCCAAGGATTTTGGCACTTCAAACCACCCATGCCTTCCTCTTTCTCCTTTTCTATTTCTATCTAAAAGCCACAAATTTTTGACTCCTATTTGATAGCATATGGGATGGCAACTTTATATAAGGTAAACTAGGTCATAAGACCTAGTCTAACAAGGAGTCCATGGGGCGTCTAACTCTTGGACGCCCCCTCCCTCATAAATTTCATAGAGAGCATAAAATAACTCACAAAAGGGGCTACAAAAAGAAGGAATAAGCTTGGGGAATGTTGGCACAAGAGAGGAGAGAAGAGTCCTTGTGAAGAGGGACTCTTTCAAAAAAAAAAAAGGATAAACCTAAACCACTTTCCATAATTAGTCAAATCTCTTTCCATAATGAATCAAATCAAATCTGATTCAAATCTATAGAATAAGTGGTGTGAGATAACATTTCTTGGATGTGAATATCATAGAAAAATATCTAAAAATTAATTAGTGGGTGTGGGCTTGAGATTTCTTAGGTGGCGCAAGGGAGAAGATAGAGTCCTAGTCTAACTAAGATTCTTATGTAGACTAGGTCAAGTTCTTTGAACCCAATCCAAATTAATTGTAACCTAATTAATAGTGATTCTAGTCTAACTAAAAGTTCATTTAAATTAGATTAAATCATATTTAATTCTAATTTAAATCCAAGCTTAAATAGAAATTTGGTGCATACAAGTCCTAGTCGAACAGGGACTTGTTCTCCCTTGCAACTGGCTTATCCAATAAACCAATTAGACTTAATCCAATTAAATCTAAACTAATTTTAATTGAATTCAATTCAATTACACTTGATCTTAGCCTAATTGGTCAATCAGATTGAACATATTAGCAATCCAATTGTTAATTGATTTTCCTGCAACACTTGCATTAGGTCAAACATCAATCACATTGATCGTTTAACCTTTGAACGATTCTCAATCATCGATTAACCATCTGATTTGGTTACAACCTCTTATGTGTGTGATCCTATAGGTTCGAACCTAAGTTGGTAGCATAAAAATCAATTTTTGTACCAGTCAAACTAACCATCTAGCAATGGTTCCCAACATCCAGATAGGTCGAATGTATGCAAAGCAACATTCTAAGAACCCTGACCCAGGTTATCATATAATTTATCCTTTTGACCAATAATACTTAAGATGACTTCAAGTATGCTGTCAATCACTCATACAAGTCATCTCTATTGTATCTCAAAATTTTGCAAATCCCGTGACTCCTCACGAGGCTTACCCAGGCCTAGATTTTGCTAAATTAAAATACAGTGAGACATTCTCTTCTTGAAGTTAATCAGGAGTAGTCAATCCCATCTTAACTCACACACCAACTTCACAAGTACTTGACTGTACCTAAAAATCTTTAGAATCTATATTAAAAATACAGACAGTCTGGTACCAAAGCACAGTGAGTTGCTTGTAAGTCACCATGGTGATCTCAGGTTGGAGAGACACTTATACCCATTGGCCTTAGCTAACTACTCTTGACAGTAGAATGTTACATTGGTCACGTTCAATATAGATATACTCCTACATCTCATCTGGATGCCATACCAGTATCTCCACACCACTTGATTACGAGGACAACCAATGCATATGGCATACAGCGACCTATAATTGATAAGTATCATCCTTGTTAATAACTTATCATTTGGTCGTGAACAATTTAAGAATCATCCGATAAATCCTCCTTTATCAATTGATTATGGTTCTAAAGACTTCATCATAATTTAAGAGTTCATTTAAGGAAGATAGTTCTTTTATGATGAACCTGCCAAATAACTATTATTATTAGATAATTCATATACTAATTTCAGTCATCTACCACTTAGATGATAAGCTTTAGGACATATTTTCCAACAACTACCACTTATACTAAAGCAAATCAGAATGACATCAAATATCCTATCTTTCACTTGAGTTCGTAGAACTTCCTAGTTCTGAGGCCTCAGCAAATGGGTCAATCAAGTTCTCCTTTATTATCGATCTTCCAAAGATCGATGTCACCCTGATCTAAAATCAAAAGTGATAGGATAGAGTATGCTGATCCTTCAGTTCTTTAGCCAGATTTATAGCTCCAGTGCTACGATAGGACTGGACCATCAGTGGAGGGTGCCACTCCCAACCTGCTAATGAAGCTCAGCAACTACATAGCTTATATGGCAGCATCATATGCTACGATGTACTCTACATCGCTAACTTAGTAGACTAAAGTATCCTGCTTGGAACCTTTCCAACAAATTACTCCTACATCTAGAGTATGATCTGACACTTTCTTGTTGTCATCTTGATCTGTCTAAAATCAAAATATTCACATATTTAAAGTTAGTATTTCCTTATTTGAGTCATTGGATCTTAGTATTTTTCAAATACTAAAGGATTGTCTATAAAATCTTCTAGTGGTTCTTACTTAGATCAGACTGGTATCTGCTCACTATCATTAGTGAGTATACCATATCTGATTTTGAACATGAAGAAATTAGATGATACCCAAACCTTTATTCTTTGCAATGCTGGAATGCCATTCCCGTTCAAGAGAATTTCATCCATAGACAACACAAGGAATAACACTACAGAACATTTTGCCCACTTATAAATGCAGGGTTCCTCTTTGTTCATAACAAAGACATATGTTCAAAACATGTGTTCCAACTCTGAGATAATAGCAAAATGGGCTTTATAGGTCTCCACCTTTCCGTCTGCGCTACTTTGACCCTTTTGAAAAATCCATTCACACCCAATAGGTTTTATCCCTTCAGATGAATCATCTAGTGTCCATGCACTATTGATTTTCATGGACTTCAATTTGGATTTAATGACTCCAAGCCACTTCTCAGAGTTAGACCACTACATGGCATCCCTATAGGTGATCGGATCTTTGTTAATCTCATCAAGCTCAACAGGATCGCTGTCCCAGACCTAGACACCGAAGTGTCTGTCTGGCTAATGTGGTACTCTACCAAATCTCCTTAAAGGTGTTACTTTAATGAGCTCGAGTTTGATCTAATCAAATTCATTTATGTTGGTTTACTAGATTATGTTGGTTCATTTTCTACCCGTCAAACTTTCAAGTTCAACTTGATAGGCATCAGTTCCTTCTCTAAGAAACTTCTTTTCAAAAGGAATGCCCTACTACTGATGAGCATCTTATGTTCTTCAGCATGACAGAATCAGTAACCCTTAAACAACTATTGGACCAAGAACCAAGTTTATCTGTATGCAAACCTTTGACATAGGCCGATCAACTCTAAACCCAAAGGTGAGAGGGTCTAGATCTATGCTCGATCCATATCTCATATGTAATCTGCACAACAAACTTACTCAGTATATTTTTAGAGTACAATAGGCAATCACAAAAGGACACAATCCTGAAACAGGCAAAGAAGTGAATCCTATCATGGATTGAACCATGTCTAACAAAGTTCAACTTCTCCTTTTAGATACACTGTGTTCCAAAAAGGAATCCACTAAGAGAGAATCCAATTCTCTCCTAGATATGTCACAAACTCACTAGATAAGTATTCGCCTCCTCGATTTGATCGAAGAGTTCAAACTTGGGTGTGTACATTACACTTAATAGGCTGTGTAAATGTTAAATATTATTTTCTTATTATCCATATACTACTGTGATATTATTCATAATAATATCATAATAATCTTTCTTTATTAATAAATGATGATCATCTTTGGTCAAAAGATCAACAAAGATTACATTCATCAAAAACAATGGACAATAGTAACAATTACTCTAAATGACAATATTTGAAAATAAGCTTTAAAATTCCTAAAGTTAGGATTGGAATAAGACTTCCATCCCTAACATTCAAGAATTTCTCACTATTTTCAAATATTTCACTTACTAGCAACAAATTGCATAAGACCATCGGTATCTAATACCTAGGTAGTAGAATTACATAGAGAAACTTTAAGGTGTTATCATATAACATCCTTGATGAGCAACTCTTGCTCCTTTCTCTTGTTCAGCCTATTATAGTCAAGGGAAGCAAGACAATTCTTTTTCCTATGACCCTGCTTCTAATAGAAGCAACATGCCTGATTTGGATCAATTTTGGACTAATTGTTTTGACTAGACTAAGAAGCCCCAATACGAACCCATTCGTACTGCTGAACCAAATTTAACTTTCGATACTAATTAATGAAGTTGGATCCCATAAGTCATCACCGTCTAATAGTGATTGGAGCAATTAAGATTTAGCCTTATTTTGAGAAAAGAGAACAATGACCTAATGTATATGAATTATTTTAAGCCTAGAGATTTAGATTTTAGTCTCAAGGTTCTCCACTATTTTGTTCAAATTGGTAGCCTCCACCTCCAATTCAAAAAATTACTTTAATTTCCTAGTAGGTACTAGAATCCACATAGACTACAGACAAGCCCGACTTTGGTCGGCCAATCCATCTGCATCTACGGGTAGGTTCATTAACCAATTGTTTCTCCAAACAACTTTTAGTAATTTAATTTTGCCCCAAAAACCTAATCGGTAGGCTTTGGCCTCCACCGTAAGGATCCGATTAGGTCCAACCATTAACATGACCATACTTGGTGCATCTAACCAACGAATGATTAAGCCCAACTTTGGTTGGCTCACCTAACCACCATTAGAGAGACACTTCCAAGTCGTCATATGATGAGTGATAATTTCATTAGTCAACAAGCACCAGGCCTTTGGATCTGCAATGATTATTAAGTTAATGGACCCATTATCAAATACCTTAATGAGAGACTATGACTTAGTTATCTCCATAACTTTATCATTTTAAGAACCTAATAATTTTAGAGGATTTAAAATTATTAGTGATTTAAGGATAGAAAGGACATGGACCAATTTGCTCCCACTGACTTCATCAAGTCAAGTCCTCCCACTGACTTTTCAAGTCATTAACAAGGACTAGGATCAAATTTGATCCATGGACACTTAGATCAGTCTCATTGAATGAAATCAGACTCACTGATTTTTTATGTGACATGGGTTAGCATGAATCAATGAGCAACCTAATCAAGACCTGATTAACCACATTGGCCAGATAAGTATGATCGGTGGGAGGGTTTGCCAAAGCTTGCCTTAGACACAATCAGAAATAGTCAGGTAAGCGAGCTCCCAATTAAAAACCATCAGTCAGGTTTTCCTTAGACACCAACTGGTTTATCAGTTTTGATTTGGTCTGCCTAAAGATTCAGGCTCAGCCACTGAGCCACGATCAGTATCCATTTGTTAGATATATAGACTTTGATCAACTACAACTATTGAAGTGATCTATAGAAATGACCTAATCTTAATTAATTTTTAATTAAGTTTGATCAATTTCTTAACTTAGTTTATATTAAATCTAACCCTAGGTCTAACCCAGTTAATGACCTAATCAAAGCTAACCCATTACCCTTTAACCCATGCTTTATGAAATTGTCTTAGGATCTTTAAATCACAAACCTAGATCCTAACCAATCACTTAATTCTTTTAATTAAGTTCATGGCTGAGGGTTGGGTTCGGCATTTTGAAAACCATTTTCAACTTTTGAAAGATTTAATACAATTTAGTGTTGTTTCACTAAATAGGTCGACTCATTTCAAAAATGGGTTGGCTTATTTCACTAACAAATACAAATAATTAAAATCAGTCAGAAAAATAATTGAGCCAATTTTTCAGTCAAGCTGGATTGCTGGTCAAGCTGGCCCGATAAGCAAACAGAACCTTTGTAAGATCCTGTTCTTGGATGATTTTAATCTATGTACATAACATAAAAATTTATGAAATAAAATAGATCTAATCTAAAATATTCATGATAAGATTTATTTAAACTCTTTTAAATTTTTTAGATCGTAATGTACCAGGACAACCTTTGCACTATAAGGGGTAAACCTTACATCAGGACAACCTACAGTCCATGCGATCATTATTTTATTGCAATTATGAATATGTTATAAAAGAACCTAGATGCTCTGATACCACTGTTAGAAAAGGTGCAGGATTTCATGCATGGATTTCAAAATATTTTTGAAATATAACGCAGCAGAACATGTAAATTAAATAATTTAATCTACAAATACATGTAATCAAATTACTAAACTCTATAATTAGGATCTATAACATGTCATATTATATTTATAAATCAAAAAATAAATACTTTAGTATTGATCAAATCAATACTCTAGATCTGAAACAGTTTTAGATCTAAAACCTAGATCACATCTAGATAAGAGAAGAGATCAGATCTCTTACCTTGGTGCGAGTCGAGAACTCCATGATTGATTTTTTTTTATTGCCTTTGGAGCCACATATGCATCCAACCTCTATAGGTGATCCACATGAGGTTGCAACAAAATCAGAGGTTTGTCGAACGAAAATCCGCTCGAAGTGCTAGCTTCTTGCAAATCCCTCCGGATGGTTAATCTAAAAAATATTCTTCGGATCTCTTGGATATTCCAAGAGATGAAGAATATGAGGAGAAATAAGGAAGAAGTTAAACTCTTTGATCTACCTAAAATCAGGAATAATAATATAAAAGAAAAAGTCCTAAGAGAAGACAGTTCTTCTCTTTCAGTACATCAATGATTGATGTCCTGAGAACATCTCTATACTAGGACATGAGCAGACTTTCTTCTCTAGATATTTTTCTAACTTCTAGATCTTATGATATCTAATTTTTCTCATAGAAAAATCTCATGATTTATGGAGAAGAAGGGTTCTATTGGTGCAGAATTCTGCCGACGTCGGAGAAGCTGGAGTCGAGGGGATCGCGTCCGCCATCGGGACCTGCAAGAGAAGTCTAAACCAAAGTTGGGGGTGCTCCAGCAAGACCCTCTGATGCTTAAGTCAGTACTCTACCTCAACAGAAATGGAGCACTCAAATAGAATTTTAGCAGAGTTTCGAGATAGAGTTTTGAGCTTAGAGAAGAATGTATCTGGGATTCCTTTTTTATAGACGGAGAGCGTAACTGATCGACAGTGACGTCTGTAACCACCTGGCAGTGGGCCGTTCATGGCCATGCGGAGTTTCTTGCAGAGAGTAGTGGCATCAGTGGGCCGTTCAGAGCCATGTGGAGTTTGTTATGAAGAGTAGAGTGGTGTTCATTGTCGTGATTTGTCAAAGAGTGGTGGGGCCACGTGAAATCTATTATAGAGAGTGGAGTGGGGTAGTGGCCATTATCGTGACTTATCAGAGAGCTCGAGCTTGATGGCTGAAGCTCAGCTGGGACGTCTGATGGAGTGGAATGGCTCTCTGTCTCTACAATCTAAGAGAAGCTCAGATGTTTCTGAGGTTGCTGATGGGTCCACTGTCGTCGGGTGCCTTGGGCACTGATGCTGCAGGCAGAAGTTGTCTGCTGTAGAAGCTCGGATGGGGACTTTCTGTTGGAGAAGTCTGATAAGAGTTCGATCGCTAGAGGAGTCCGTCTGAAATTTGCCTGAAATGGAAGCTCGTCTGAAGATTATCCACCAGAGAGATCCGATTTCAGGAGGAATTTGGCAGAGGGTCGATCGATAGTGGAGTTCGGATGGCATTGTGGAGGTTCGTCTGCTGAAGGAGTCTTAAGGATACTGTGGAAGGTCAAACATTGGAGGAGTTTGGGATTTAATTCTATTGTAGAAGTTCGGACGAAGACCAGTTGTCGTGGAAGTTCAGATGGAGACTTCTTATTGTAGAAGCTCAGACAAAGACCAACTGCCGTGGAAGCTCAGATGGAGACTTCTTATTGTAGAAGCTCGAATGAAGATCGGCTGCCGTGGAAGCTTGGATGGAGGCTTCTTATTGTAGAAGTCCCACTGCTAGAGAAGCTCGATCATTGATGAAGTTTGAAAGAAGTTTAGAGTAGAGATCTGGCTGGTGGAGCTCATCCATTGTAGGAGTTCGTCTGGAATCCATCCGCTGTAGAAGTTCGACTAAGATCCGATTCTTGTTGGAGCTCGGATGAAATCTGGAAGGCGGTCGACCACCGTAGAAACTTGGATGGAGTCTGATTACTGTAGAAGCCCTGCTATTGGAGAAGCTCAGACATTGACGAAGCTCGAAAGAAGTTCGGAGTAAAGTCCTTCATGATCGAAAGAAGTCTAGGCTGAGATTCGGAGAATTGTCGATCACTGTAGAAAATCGGCTGATCGTGAAGCTCAGAGAGAGTTTGGAGCAGTCCGGTAGATGAATGGAGGAGCCCATTATTGGAGAAGTCTGGATGATATTATGGAAGCTCGGACAGTCGGGGGAGTTCGGAAAGATGCCACACAAGGTCGGAAGTCAGAAGAGCCCCGGAAGGGTCGGCCTTTTATGAACTTCGGCTGGGGTTATTTTATACCCAACAGGTTCTAAAAGAAATCTTAAGAAAAGATCTTCTTTTTTTCTTCTTTTCTCATCAGAACATGATCAGATCATGTCCAAAATAAGATCACCATGCCCCAACTCATTGGAGCATGAATCCACAACACCATCCCTCTTTCTCTCTCAGATTTTTATCACATAAAAATATAAAATAAGGAAGAAATAAATTAAAAAAAAATAATAAGAGAAAATAATCTTCTCTCTTACCTTTTGTTTCTACAAGACATCAACTTTTGATCTCTTGATAGAAGACTCTTCTCCAAAGAATTTGATGCCTCAAACCACCCATTCTATCCTCTTTCTCTCTCAAATTTTATCACATAAAAAATACAAAAAACAAAGAGAGAATAATATGAAAGAAAAATAATGAGAGAAGACAATCTTTTCTCTTACCTTTCTCTCTACAAGATATCAACCTTTGATCTCTTTATTGAAGACTCTCCTCCAAGGATTTTAGTGTCTCAAACCCCCCATGCCTTCCTCTTTCTCCTCTGCTATTTCTATCTAAAATTCACAAATTTTTGACTGCTATTTGATAGCATATGGGGTGGCAACTTTATATAAGGTAAACTAGGTCATAAGACCTAGTCTAACAAGGAGTCCATGGGGCATCCAACTCTTGGATGCCCCCTCCCTCATAAATTTTATGGAGAGCATAAAATAACTCACAAAAGGGGATACAAAATGAAGGGATAAGCTTGGAAAAAATTGGCACAAGAGAGGAGAGAAAAGTCCTTGTGAAGAGGGACTTTGTCAAAAAAAAAAAGATAAACCTAAACCACTTTTCATAATTAGCCAAATCTCTTTTCATATTGAATCAAATCAAATCTAATTCAAATCTCTAGAATAGGTGGTGTGAGATAACATTCCTTGGATGTAGATATCATATAAAAATATCTAAAAATTAATTAGTGGGTGTGGGCTTGAGATTTTTTAGGTGGTGCAAGGGAGAAGATAGAGTCCTAGTCTAACTAGGATTCTTATGTAGACTAGGTCAAGTTCTTTGAACCCAATCTAAATTAATTATAACCTAATTAATGGTGATCCTAGTCCAACTAAGAGTCCAATTAAATTATATTTAATCATATTTAATTCTAATTTAAATCCTAACTTAATTAGGAATTAGGTGCATACAAGTCCTAGTCGAATAGGGACTTGTTCTCCCTTGCAACTGGCTTATCAATAAATCAATTAGACTTAATCCAATTAAATTCAAAGTAATTCAAATTGAATCAAATTTAATTACACTTGATCTCAACCCAATTGCTCAATCAGATTGAGCCTATTAGCAATCCAATTGCTAATTGATCATCTTGCAACACTTGCATTAGGTCAAACATCAATCACATTGATCGTTTAACCTTTTAACGATTCTCAATCATCGATTAACCATCTGATTAGCTTACAACCTCTTATGTATATGACCCTATAGGTTCGAACCTAAGTCGGTAGCACAGAAACTAATTTCTGTATCAGTCGAAGTAACCATCTAGCAATGGTTTCCAACGTCCAAATAGGTCAAATGTATGCAAAGCAACATTCTAAGAATCCTAACCCATGGTTATCGTATAATTCATCCTTTTAACTAATAATGCTCAAGATGACTTTGAGTATGCTGTCAATTACTCATACAAGTCATCTCTATTGTGTCTCAAAATTTTGCAAATCCCGTGACTCCTCACGAGGATTATCCCGGTCTAGGTTTTGCTAAATTAAAACACAGTGAGACATTCTCTTCCTAAAGTTAATCAGGAGTGGTCAATCCTATCTTGACTCACACACTGACTTCACAAGTACTTGACTATATCTAGAAATCTTACGAACCTATATTAAAAATGCAGGCAGGTCGGCACTAAAGTACAGTGAGTTGCTTGCAAGTCATTATGGTGATCTCAAGTTGGAGGGACACTTATACCCATTGGCCTTAGCTAACTACTCTTGATAGTAGAGTGTTACATTGGTCACGTTCAATGCAAATATACTCCTACATCTCATCTGGATGCCATACCAGTGTCTCCACACCACTTGATTACGAGGACAACCAACGTATATGGCATACAGTGACCTATACTTGATAAGTTATCATCCTTGTTAATAACTTATCATTTGATCGTGAACAATTTAAGAACCATCCGATAAATTCTCCTTTATCGATTGATTGTGGTTCTAATAACTTCATTATAATTTAGGAGTTCATTTAAGAAAGATAGTTCTTTTATAATGAACCTGCCAAATCACTATTATTATTAGATAATTCATATACTAATTTCAGTCATCTACCACTTAGATGATAGGCTTTAGGACACATTTTCCAACATGATATCGTAATGAAAATAACATGAGGTGTTTATTATAATATTTTATAATTATTATAATATGTATGATTGATTGGTTATGGAATATGGTACATCCATTTGATGGATGCATGCATGAATACTTTCTCTATTGGTTGATTATATAAATGCATCTACAAGAATTGCAATAGGGGCTAGGTGCTCCTGATACATTATATTATCAACTGAACTTTTTCTTTTCTATGTTTCCAACCATGGATTGAGATTTTACATGTTGATGTAAAATAATTGAAAAAAAATTATTTGAGAATAGATTAAAATTATTTCATTCTATTTTCGAATAAAGATCAAGCATTCATAGTAGACTTCACGATGATGAAGACTAGACTACTAGGCAATTGGAGAGCTGAGGTGCATCAAGATTGACCATGAGATGGTTTAATCTATTATGCATCTAGGGTTTAACCCATTTATCATCTTGTGGCTCGGATGATTTTTTTTTTATAAAGTCCATAACCATTTGTCTTTCTTTATATGCTCTTACATGCTGGTAGTTAGAATTAATTTAGATTACATATGATGCTTGTTATATATGTTTAGGATATGCATGAGACCTAAGTCCCGCATTTAAATTATATTAAGACATAATGGTGTAGTGTTAAGAGCACTACCCATGCCTTCCTTCATGCTAAGTCGGTATTATCTCAAGAACTATAGTAGGCTTGTTGTGCTATTGTTGCTCCTAGATTGATTTTGATGATTACAAAGCAGATTGAAGGGATACAATCAATTGAAAAAGTCCTTATGCTCTTCAAGGGCAAAATCATAATTTCACTAAATCCTGATTTGATAGTACCATTTGGTAGAACAAATGATTTGAAATCTATTGGTGAAAATTTCATTGTGTTTGGACTAATATTTTTGAAGTTATGAAGGTTTGAAGTGCATGAGTCGACTCATGAGTCAACTCATGGCACTATGAGCTGAATGGCACGAAAAAATTCCCATGGCACGCTGGATTTTTGGCTTGGCACGACCTGTGAGTCGACTCATGAGTCGACCCACAAGGCATGAGTCGACTCATGAGTCGACCTCTGCTGATTTGAGCCGAAAAATCCAGAAATCAGATCTTCTGGTCTGTTGCAACAGAAGTCGACTCATGAGTCGACTCCTGAAGCATGAGTCGACTCATGAGTCGACCCCTGCGACGGGAAATGTCAGCAACGGCTATTTTTTTGCCCGTTTTAATTGCCATTTATGCTTCCTAAAAATCCTCTAATGGCTCTTTATCTGCCTAAATTGTTTTCTCTTGCTTCTAATGCTACAAAATGCTTTAAATGATGAAAGAAATTGCAGATTAAATAGCGGATCAAACGTGAAATCAAATGAAAAGAGAAAAGAGAGGAAAAAGAGAAGAACAGAAGAGAGGATCCGAAATTTGCAAGAAAAAGCCTGAGATCAACGAAATATCCATAGAGAAAAAGAGAGAGGATCCACAATATACCAGAGAGATTGTGAAAGAGAAAAGGAAGATCTTTCAAGGAGAGAATTCTTCACGCCTATCATTTCAACCTTGATCTAGAGATCGTTCAAAGCTTTCAAGAGATCTTCAATCAACAATCAACCTCTTCTCAAGCGTTCAACCGTTCATTCATCTTGAGAAAATCTGAAAAAGGGGTTCTTCATTTGAGTAAAGCTTTTATTGTTATATTTGCTCATTTAAGGAGCTGTTATTGTATTCATCTGTGCTCTAAATATTCTTACTCTTTGTGAGTTTTTGCTCTTGTTTTTGGAGAATTTCCAAAACAAGGAAAGGTTGATCCGAACCTGAAATCGGAGTGTTTTGGGTTGGCTTGTACCCGGGAAACAAGTGTTCTAGCTTGGGATAGCTAGGGTCGGAGTTTCCGACGTCCTGTATTCTAGCTTGGGATAGCTAGTGTCGGAGTTTCCGACATTTTGTATTCGGGTTGAATACAAAGGATAGTGGATTAAAATTCCCAAGTGGGATCTTGGGGAGTGGACGTAGGTGCAAGGTTAGCACCGAACCACTATAAATCCTTGTGTTTGTGGTGTGCTTTATCGCTTTATCTTATTTCTTTATTATATCCTTGCAATACTGCTTTAGTTAATTAATATTGATTTAAAGCCATTGTTTTGTTCTTCATAAGTCATTTGTTGGGCTTAAAATTTTTAGAAACCCAATTCACCCCCCCTCTTGGGTTGCATAGCTGGGCAACAAGTGGTATCAGAGCCAGTGCTCTAGCCCTTCTTTGATCTAACAATCAAAGAGCCAAAGATCTATGGCAACCCATATTGGAACTTCTCTAGCTGAGGGGCAATCAACAAACCGACCTCCACTTTTCAATGGGTCTAATTACACCTATTGGAAAGCTCGGATGAAGATTTTCATACAAGCACTCGACTATGATATGTGGAGTATCATAGTGAATGGTCCTCACACACCCACCAAGATTATAGATGGTGAGGAGTCAACCAAACCCGAGAAAGAATGGGATGAGGTTGACAAGAAATTGGCACAATTAAATGCCAAAGCTATGAATGTTCTTTATTGTGCACTAGATGCTAGTGAATTTAATCGCATTTCTACTTGTGCATCTGCTAAAGAAATATGGAATAGGTTAGAAGTCACCCATGAGGGAACAAATCAAGTAAAAGAGTCTAAAATAAACATGCTTGTACATAAATATGAATTGTTCAAAATAGAGCATGATGAGTCCATAACTGCTATGTTTACTCGTTTTACTGATATAATCAATGGTTTAAAGAGTCTTGGCAAATCTTATACTAACAGTGAACTTGTAAGGAAGATTCTCAGGTCACTGCCAAGAACTTGGGAAGCCAAGGTGACTGCCATCCAAGAAGCAAAGGACTTGAACACTCTACCTCTAGAAGAGCTTCTTGGATCCTTGATGACTCATGAACTTAGCATGATGCAACATCAAGAGGATGAAATCAAAAAGAAAAGAACCATTGCCCTCAAATCCACAACTTCACCTGATTATGAAACAGATGACTCTGAAGATGAAGATGAAGAGATGGCTCTCATCACCCGAAAATTCAAGAAGTTTCTAAGAAAAAGGAAACAGGGGATGAGAAAGAAATTTACAAAAGGGGATCAAAGCATAGAAAAGGAGAAAGATCAAACCCCTATATGCTATGAGTGCAAGAAGCCAGGACATTTCAGATCCGAATGTCCTCAATTGAAGAAAGGTCCAAAGAAATTCAAAAAGAAGGCAATGATGGCGACCTGGAGTGCGAGTGATGACTCAAGCTCCGACGAGGAAACCTCAACCGAACAAGCCAATCTGTGCCTGATGGCACATGAAAATGAGGTAACTTCTGAATCCACTAGTGAATTTACTTTTGAAGAATTGCATGAAGCTTTCTATGATTCAATTGATGAATTAAAGAAACTAGGGAAGAAAAACAAAGAGCTGAAATTGAAAAATCAGTCCTTAGTGAAACAAGCTGAAATTCTTTCAATTGAAAAATTCACATTGATTCAAGAAAATCAAAACTTTAAGGATGAAATTAACAGACTGAAATCTATAGTAGATAAGTTCACCTTAAGTTTAAACAAGCTAAATATGATCCTTGATAATCAGAAAGCTATATATGATAAGGCTGGACTTGGTTATAAACCCCTGAAGAAACAAAAATTTTTGAAGGATATTTATGCAAATTATTCAAGCAAAAAGCCTACAAATATTACTTGTTTTAAATGTGGAAGAATAGGACATAAATCATACACATGTCTTATTAACAAATATGCAAACACAAAGAAAATATGGGTTCCAAAAGGAACCATTCTGACTAACCTGAAAGGACCCAAGAAAGCTTGGGTACCTAAGACAGAAACTTGATCTGTGCTTGCAGGTGTGTCTAGCATCCCAAGAAGGAAACAGGAAATGGTATCTTGACAGCGGATGCTCGAGACACATGACTGGTGATGAATCACAATTCATCACGCTTGATGCTAAGGATGGAGGGATGGTCACCTTTGGAGATAATGGCAAAGGAAAGATCATCGGGATAGGTAACATTGGTATCACTCCCTCCAAATACATTGAGAATGTTTTACTAGTTAAAGGTTTAAAGCATAACTTACTTAGCATCAATCAATTTTGTGATAAAGTCATTTTTGAATCTTCATAATTAAATCAAATCCTTTTAAATCTAAAAATTAGCATGTTCTAAAATTAGAATGATTAAAAATTTACATCAAACTGATATAAGGTTGTCCTGATATAGGGTTTACCCCCTATACTGTAAAGGTTGTCCTAGTTTGATGTGAATCGATTTTTGAAAAGATATTTTTAAAATATTTTAATTATTTTTTAGATATATATTTGATATGTATAAATTTAGTTTTAGATCTGAAATTTGATGTATATGTGATGCATTTTTATTTAGATCTGAAACTACATATATTTGATATATGAATCATCTGTTTGCATTGTGACTAGTCCTATCAACGATGGCATTAAATTTATAGGACATAGGCATGACAATATTTATATGGAAGACTTGAATGATTTAACTAAATTAGATAATTTTTAAAGAAAACCCCCTATGAACTTTGGAAAGAAAGAAAATCAAATATTGCATATTTTCATGTTTTTGGTTGCCGATGTTTTGTATTAAATAATGGCAAAGAAAAACTTGGTAAATTTGATGCAAAATCAGATGAAGCAATCCTTCTAGGTTACTCCTCCACTAGTAAAGCATTTAGAGTGTTCAACAAAAGAACCTTAGTAGTTGAGGAGTCCATACATGTTGTCTTTGATGAATCTAACGATCTTCCTTCAAGGAAGAATAAGGGTGTTGATGATGCAGATCCACTAATAGAAGGTATGAAGGAGATAACTCTAAAAGATTCAGCAACTCCAGAAGACAAGGATCAAGAAGATGAACAAAATGAGAAAGGTGAAGAAATTCAAGAACAACCTCAAGGTACAAATGACTTACCCAAGGAATGGAGGTATGTTCACAACCACCCTAAGGAATTAATTATCGGTGATCCTATGCATGGGGTAAAAACACGTTCTTCACTTAGAGATGTACTCAATCATTGTGCTTTTGTATCTCAACTTGAACCTAAAACTTTTGAAGAAGCTGAAAATGATCATAACTGGATTAATGCTATGCAAGAAGAACTCAGTCAATTTGAAAGAAATAATGTTTGGACCTTAGTGAAAAGACCTAAAGATTATTCAATAATTGGCACAAAATGGGTCTTTAGAAACAAATTAGATGAGCATGGAAATGTAATTAGAAATAAAGCAAGACTGGTTGCTAAGGGATATAATCAAGAAGAAGGAATTGATTTTGATGAAACCTTTGCACCTGTTGCTAGATTAGAAGCCATTAGACTTCTACTTGCTTATGCTTGCTTTATGAAATTCAAACTATTTCAAATGGATGTTAAAAGTGCATTTTTAAATGGATATATTTCTGAAGAAGTATATGTAGAACAACCCCCTGGATTTGAAAATCATGCTTTTCCCAATCATGTCTTTAGATTAAATAAAGCTTTATATGGTCTAAAACAAGCACCTAGAGCATGGTATGAAAGGCTAAGCAAATTTCTACAAATAATGGTTTCTCAAGAGGCAATGTGGATACAACTCTATTTATTAAAAGAAACCAAAATGATATGCTAATTATACAAATTTATGTTGATGACATAATTTTTGGGTCTACTAATGAATCCCTTTGTCAAGACTTTGCTAAGCTTATGCAGGGAGAGTTCGAGATGAGCATGATGGGAGAACTCACTTTCTTTCTCGGACTCCAAATCAAACAATCAAAAGAGGGAATCTCCATCACCCAAAGCAAGTACACCAAGGAACTACTCAAAAGATTTGGAATGGAGAACTGCAAACCAATTGGCACACCAATGAGTCCCTCATGTAAGCTTGACAAGGATGATGAAGGTAAAAGCGTAGACTTAAAATACTATAGAGGTATGATTGGCTCATTATTATATTTAACTGCAAGTAGGCCTGATATCATGTTTAGTGTTTGCTTATGTGCAAGATATCAATCTAATCCTAAGGAATCTCATTTGATGCTGATTTTGCTGGATGTAAATTAGATAGAAAAAGCACAAGTGGAACTTGCCAATTTCTTGGAGTTAACCTAATCTCATGGTTTAGCAAGAAACAAAATTCGGTGGCACTGTCTACGGCTGAGGCCGAATACATTGCAGCCGGAAGTTGTTGTGCTCAAATCTTGTGGATTAAGCAACAACTCGAAGATTTTGGAATCAAACTTAATGAAACACCAATAAAATGTGATAATACAAGTGCTATAAATCTATCTAAAAATCCAATACAACATTCAAGATCTAAACATATTGAAATAAGACATCATTTTATAAGAGAACATGTTCAAAACAAAAATATAATTCTTGAATATGTTTGCACTGAAAATCAATTAGCTGATATCTTTACAAAGGCCCTTAGTGAGGAAAGATTCTGTGAAATTAGGAGAAATCTAGGAATTCTAGATCCATTTATCTGAAATTTCTCAATTTCCAAAGAATAGATGTCAAAAACTCTTAGAGCTCAATTTTTAACATCTATCCTGGTTCCAAAAGCTTAGTTTTATCACTCTAAAAACTTATCATTGAGCAAAATTCTTTCTCCCAAAATTTTGAATTTTTCTGGAATTTATTTGCATTTTTCCTGATTTTCTGAACTTCATGAGTCGACCCCCATGAGTCGACTCAATGGCAAACTTGTAAATCCCACCAACTTCCATCGGGTTCATTGTTTTTAAAACGGAAAACCTTGTTTATGAGACGACTCATCTTCTCGTCGTCTTCCTTCCGAAAGCCGTCCTCTCCAAACTTCTGTTTTGCTCCAAATCCAAGGATCAATTCTGAGGCAATTCTCCCTCCTCCTCTCCACCAAAAATCGCCTCCTTGAAAAGGATTTTTCTGTGCTTTCTCGCAGTGTTAGGCGCGGGTGGAACGTGCCCTAGAACTTCACCGTTCATTCAAAATCTACTTCTTTTCTCCACCAAAATTCTTCTTTACTCTTTTGTGATCCCTCCTCCACTGAATTCAAGTCTTCTTGTCTGGATATGGCTCCAAAGATAAAACTTCCCCAAAGAAGGAAATCAATCCGAGAGCCTGAGGAAATTGTCCGAAAGAAAAGGCATGCTCAGTCTTCCACTGTTCCCAATACAGTTTCAGTACCTGCTCAAGGTCCCTCTCAACCCTCCATAAGCCCCAGTGTAAATCTTCTTTCTGATAGAAAAGTAGAAACCGGGAAAAATATAGATTTTCGGTTCTTTGAGAAAGAAGGCTTTACTTTTGCTACCAAGATCAAAAATCAAGGATGGGAACTTTATTGCTCTCTTAAGGAAGTCACCTATGTTGATCTAGTCAGAGAGTTCTACCAGAACCTAAATTATGGAAACGGGTCTGTGACTTCAACTGTAAAGGAGATTGACATCTGTTTGGATTCTAGGATATTGGGAGAGATACTTCAGTTGCCTAGTGAAGGATACTCATATATGGAACTCCCAATTAAAGAAGAAGGGATCAGAATTATCTTAGGAGAAGATTTTTCAGGAAGTTTAAACAGATTGGAAGCAAAGCTACTGTCCATTGAGATGAGGGTCCTGCATCAGATTGTGACAAAACTATTCTTTCCTAGGAGTGGTAGACATGACTTACTATCTGGCAGAGATGTATGTGTCATGTTTCATATCATCACTCAGACCCCCCTAAACCTCCCTACACTTATGATAGAGGCCATGAGAGAAACTTTGAACAGATCCAAGGCACACTTGCCTTATGGTATGGCCCTTACTAGAGTTTTTAGGAGGTTTGGAGTTAGCTGTGAGGGGGAGACACCTACCAAGCTCTCACATGTGGACACTTTCAACCAACACAGCCTACACCGAATGGGAATTACAAAGACTGTTGGTGGTTGGATCAAGGGCTCTGAAGAAAGAGCTGAGGAGAGAGCTGAGGAAAGAGCTGAAGACAGAACTGAAGGCAGAGTAGAAGAAGAAGGTCCATCTTCTCCTGTACATGATTTCAGGGCAGCTTCACCAGATACCCAGTTCATTCATGATACTGAGGCTGGCCCTTCTGAGTTTACTAGGATGCCCACACCAGTGTATCAGCCAGAGAGCAGAGCACCTCCATCAGAGTTCAGACTGGCTGATGATCAGATCGAGCATATATCTCAGCGTGTGGCTTCTTTGTTGTCTAGCCAGTGGAGTAGTACTTCTTTTGCACCTGGAGCTACTTCTTCTGATCAGACCATTACTCCCCACATCTCCACTATATTTCAGATGATTTCAGATCAGTCCGTCAGGATACAGCAGCTTGAGGATACAGTCTGGAGACTTACTGGCAGAGTTCTTGACTTGCAGGGGCAAGTCCTTGCATTGGCCCATCCCCAGCCACAGGAGTCTACCATTGAGGTCACAGACCTCACTGCAGAGGCTGGCAGGCTCAGAGGAGCACTAGAAGGTGGATATGAGCTACTGAGGAAAGAGATCAGAGGATCGAGTGAGCATGCTACCACCCAGTTCACTGCTCTACTTCAATCTGTTTCCAGAGCACTGAACGTACTTGATTCTATCAGACTCATGGTATCAGCCCTAGTATCTCAGCGTTCTCAGCCTCCAAGTTCATCTCGTTCTCCTACTCGTGGCAGAGGCAGACGGGGTAGAGGACGCACTTCTGATCCATCATCTCCTCACCCTATATCTGATGACTCTGATCATTGACTTATCTAGATCTTAGGAGTTAGTATCTTGTTCTAGGATCTATACCTTGGGGCCATGTATTGACATTTAGCTGAAACAATTATGATTTTAATGGAATCATCTTTTACCTATATTTCTACCTCTTTGTAATGATTATATTTTGGTTATATTTCAATCTCTGATACATCAATTGAAATATTATCTTCTCCTTGTTGTTGTTTGCTATTGATAATTGCTATATTAAGGGGGAGCAAACATCTGTGAAAAACTCTAAAGAGGAAGAAATTAAAGAATATTTTCAGAAAAGGAAAAGAAAGAGTTAACTATGTTTGATGATGTCAAAAAGGGGGAGAAATTAAAATTAAATAAAAATTGAAATTAGATAAAAAGCAAAACCCTAAATTATGAGAAAAAGGGGGAGAAATTAAATTAAAACAAATATTGAAGAAATTAAACAAATATTAGAGAAATTAGACAAAAACAAGGATTGAAAGATTAAACAAAACTTTGAGAAATTTTGGTATCGAAATTTGGTATCAGACAGAGAAATTTGGTATCAGACAGAACTTTAATCCATTAAAAGCAAAATCATGAGTACAATGCAAATAAGTATTTTTTTTATATATATGCTCTGATATTCAAACTTGCTTTTGAAATTTTACTCACCTTGAGACATCAATAAGAAATTTGTTTTACTCTGATTCATCCTACAATTTCTTTCAACTTGATCTGATACATGATAACATTTGATCCGATACAGTGTGAAGGTTTCTCTAAAATATTATAACATTTGCTCGGATACTGAATGAAATTTTCTCTGATACATTAAAAAAAAAAAATTTTTTTTTGCTCTGATACATTATAAAATCTTTTCTGATATCATTGTAAAAATTATTTTTGCTCTGATACATAGAAAAAGTTATTTATCTTCTCTTGCTCTGAAATATCTTGAACTCAAAATGATCTAATACCCTTTTCAAATCTTTAAGAAAATGGACAAACTATTTTTGCATTTATATTACATGCCAAAAGAATCATACTCTTTTCAAGCATATACACCCATAATGGATTCTTTTGAAATTAATGCATTAACATAAATATTTTTGTTCATATGTTTTGTCATCATCAAAAAGGGGGAGATTGTTGCTCCTAGATTGATTTTGATGATTACAAAGCAGATTGAAGGGATACAATCAATTGAAAAAGTCCTTATGCTCTTCAAGGGCAAAATCGTAATTTCACTAAAATCCTGATTTGATAGTACCATTTGGTAGAACAAATGATTTGAAATCTATTGGTGAAAATTTCATTGTGTTTGGACTAATATTTTTGAAGTTATGAAGGTTTGAAGTGCATGAGTCGACTCATGAGTCAACTCATGGCACTATGAGCTGAATGGCACGAAAAAATTCCCATGGCACGCTGGATTTTTGGCTTGGCACGACCTGTGAGTCGACTCATGAGTCGACCCACAAGGCATGAGTCGACTCATGAGTCGACCTCTGCTGATTTGAGCCGAAAAATCCAGAAATTAGATCTTCTGGTCTGTTGCAACAGAAGTCGACTCATGAGTCGACTCCTGAAGCATGAGTCGACTCATGAGTCGACCCCTGCGACGGGAAATGTCAGCAACGGCTATTTTTTTGCCCATTTTAATTGCCATTTATGCTTCCTAAAAATCCTCTAACGGCTCTTTATCTGCCTAAATTGTTTTCTCTTGCTTCTAATGCTACAAAATGCTTTAAATGATGAAAGAAATTGCAGATTAAATAGCGGATCAAATGTGAAATCAAATGAAAAGAGAAAAGAGAGGAAAAAGAGAAGAACAGAAGAGAGGATCCGAAATTTGCAAGAAAAAGCCTGAGATCAACGAAATATCCATAGAGAAAAAGAGAGAGGATCCACAATATACCAGAGAGATTGTGAAAGAGAAAAGGAAGATCTTTCAAGGAGAGAATTCTTCACGCCTATCGTTTCAACCTTGATCTAGAGATCGTTCAAAGCTTTCAAGAGATCTTCAATCAACAATCAACCTCTTCTCAAGCGTTCAACCGTTCATTCATCTTGAGAAAATCTGAAAAAGGGGTTCTTCATTTGAGTAAAGCTTTTATTGTTATATTTGCTCATTTAAGGAGCTGTTATTGTATTCATCTGTGCTCTAAATATTCTTACTCTTTGTGAGTTTTTGCTCTTGTTTTTGGAGGATTTCCAAAACAAGGAAAGGTTGATCCGAACCTGAAATCGGAGTGTTTTGGGTTGGCTTGTACCCGGGAAACAAGTGTTCTAGCTTGGGATAGCTAGGGTCGGAGTTTCCGACGTCCTGTATTCTAGCTTGGGATAGCTAGTGTCGGAGTTTCCGACGTTTTGTATTCGGGTTGAATACAAAGGATAGTGGATTAAAATTCCCAAGTGGGATCTTGGGGAGTGGACGTAGGTGCAAGGTTAGCACCGAACCACTATAAATTCTTGTGTTTGTGGTGTGCTTTATCGCTTTATCTTATTTCTTTATTATATCCTTGCAATACTGCTTTAGTTAATTAATATTGATTTAAAGCCATTGTTTTGTTCTTCATAAGTCATTTGTTGGGCTTAAAATTTTTAGAAACCCAATTCACCCCCCCTCTTGGGTTGCATAGCTGGGCAACAGCTATCCACAAGGCTTGCTGTGGGGACTGATTTGATATTGTCTTGGTACATAATGAAGCTAATGATATTTAGTATTAGGCCTTATGTGGTGCTCTCAAGGCTCAAGGGACTAAAGCTAAGTTCAAGGTCCAAAGTCCATGAGGTGGTCAAGGGGTTTCTAGGGCTAGTTTGGGCCCTAAGATGAAAAGCTATCAGCCTTTCGGGTCTTGAGGTCTAGAAATTTTGGGTCTTGAGGGGTTAACTTATATTTGAGCTATGATTGAGTCCAAGATTATGAAATTATATCAAGTCATAGGTGTATATGGGCTTGGATGAGCACAATCTTTTATTGAGTTAGCCAAGGAAGTTTTTGGGTTGGGTCACATTGACCTTTTATATAAACATACATTGTATTTAGACTCGATGGATCGAAAGGAATACAAAATTATTTTCTTCCTAACTTTCTTTCTCTTCCTTCCTCTCTCTCTCTGGTGTTCTCCACATCCAAGAACCAAGAAACCTAGGGTTTCTTGGCTGCCATCCCAAAAAGGAAAAAAAGGAGGCACTAGAAACCAGCGCCCCCCTTTGTGCACGCCCCTGTTTTGAGCGCCCCCTCTTGGCCACCCAAGAAGAGTTTCAGATCCCATATTTTTATTTTTTGGATACTTCACCAAAAGTACTTTCAGATTTCAAAAGGTGGATTTTAGATCTAGTGGAGAAGGAGTTTAAATCATAGAAAGAAATCTTACTGACATGATTTACAAGGCTGCTGAAATCCTGAAGGCTATTTTTTATTTTGCTTGGTTGCTGGCCTTCAAAGACCTCCATGACCTGATCCTTGATGTTTCCTAACGTCCACAACCTAAGAAAATTGCTTCAATAATTGGTATCAAAGCACAGATTGTGTGGAGAAAGAAGGAGACTCCAAAAATTGAAGATCTTCAAAGGCTAAATTTTCAACAAGGTCTCTATCAAGGTATTTCTCAAATCCCTTGGAGTTTTGTTGTGTTTCTGGTTTGGATTCAGCCATGAAAAGTAACATGAAGGTTGATTTTGAGATGTTTGATGGGAAAAAAAAATTTTCTATGTAAAAAATTCAGGTAGAAGATCTTTTGGCTCAAGCAAATCTAGATCAGGTATTGGAAGAGAAGCCTGAAGGGATGATAGATCATCAGTGGATATCCTTGGAGAAGAAGGCTTGTTCTGTGATTAGAGGATATTTGATGGATGCAGTGCTCTATTCAGTGTTAAAGGAGACGACCCCAAAAAGCTTGTGGTCGAAATTGCACACCATGTATATGGAAAAAAATATATGTAACAAGCTGATGTTAAAGAAGAGACTATACAGCCTTCGGATGCAGGAAGGTGGAGATGTCTCAGGTCACATCCAAAAATTTGATCAGATATGAAATGAATTGCTGAACATCAGGGTGAAGATGGAGGAGGAAGATAAGTCATTGCTATTGCTATGCTCACTACCCCCTTCCTATGATCCATTGATGACGACACTACTCTATGGCAAAGAGACCTTGGAGTATGAAGACATGGTCTCGATACTGCGGTCCAATGAACAGCGAGAGAAGTTGACCAAGGAAGATTCTCTCCAGGAGGGCTTGGCCATGGGGGAGAGATCTGGAAGAGAAATGGAAAGAGATAAGTCAAGGGGATGGTCAAAGTCTTGAAAAAGCAGGAGTAATAAAGAAGTCAGGTGCTATAAGTGCAACGAGATCGGGAACTTCAAATGAGATTGCCCATAGTGAAAGAACAAGAAGGGAGATAAGGGAGGATCTAATGTACTGAGTATGGTGGCTGATAGTGAGGTGGAGGATGACCTCTTGGTAGTATTAGATGATCACAGGAAAAACATAGATGTATGGACCCTGGATTCAGCCTGTTCGCATCATTACACCCCAAACCAGTCTTGGTTCACTACATACACCAAGATGGATGAAGGGAGCGTGACACTTGGAGATGATCACCCATGTCGAGTTGCTGATATTGAGAGCATTCGGGTGAGAATATTTGATGGGATGGTTTAGACTCTCACTAATGTAAAGCACATCCCAGATCTGAAGAAGAATCTCGTGTCACTTGGTTACCTAGAGTGGACGGCTACAGCTTCAACAGTCATGCCAGGAGTAGTGTGTTGAACATCTCAAATAGAGCCATGGTAGTGATGAGAGGTAGAAAGATGGAAAACAACCTCTACAGAATGGAAAGATCTATGGTGACTGAAAAATCTGATGCAGCAATAGCAATGCAAGATCAGTAGGGGACTCACCGATTGTAGTACTACTATCTAGGCCACATGGGAGATCATGGGATGAAGGAGTTGAGCAAGCATGGTCTGATTCTAAATCTAAATGGAGGTATTTCAGAGGTATGTGAGCCATGCCAGATGGAAAAGCAGAGGAGAGTGCAGTTTGCCAGCAATTCAACCTGCAGTGTAGTCCCACTAGAACTTGTTCACACTGATGTGTGGAGACCGGCTCCGATTTTAGCCAGAAATGGGATAAGATACTTCTTGACCTTTATAGATGATTTCTCAAAGAAAGTATGGGTCTACTTCAAGAAGGATAAACCAGAAGTCTTCACCAAATTCAAAGTATGGAAAGCTAAGATAGAGAAGGAGACAGGTCGGAGCTTGAAGTGTCTGCGATCTGACAATGGTGGGGAGTACACCAATAAGGAGTTTTAGATTTTTTATGAGGAGTGTGACATCAAAAGACACTTCTCAGTGAGAGAGAATCCTCAGTAAAATGGGATGGCCAAGAGGATGAATAGAATCCTTATGAAAAAGGCATGGTGCATGAGGCTGCAAGCAGGGCTTCCTAAGGTGTTCTGGATTGATACAGTGGATGTAGTCTATTATTTGGTGAATTGATCACCTCACACTAAGTTAGATGGTGGTATTCCAGAGGAAAAATAGTCTGAAAAGAAGATTGGGCTGAGCCATCTAAGGGTGTTTGGGTGCATGGCATTTGTGCACATTGGTGCTAGTGAGTGGAACAAATTGGATGCCAGGTCACGAAAGATGGTATTCTTGGGATATCAATGAGGAGTTAAGGGATACAAACTATGGAATCTCTTAGAGAAGAAGATTATCATTAGTAGGGATGTCACCTTTGATGAAAATTCAATTCTCCAAAGGCGAGATAGCATGGAGGAGCAGCAGGAGCTGCAGGAGGTCCAGCAGGGCAGTGCTGGACAACTAACATCCTATTCTATTTTGCCACTTACAGGTGCATCGAGAGAACTTGGTATTTATGTGGAGCACTCCCCAAAGGTGTCTCCATAGGTAGAGAGAGCTCAGATGGTTGAAAGAAGATAGGAGGTTCAGCAGGAACAAACTGGACCTAGGATGGATATCAGAGTTGCACTACACAAGCCCAAAAGAAACGTCAAGCAACTAGAATGATATGGCTTTGAAGAGATGGTGTCATATGCCTTGATGATAACAAATGGGGACCCCTACGCCTACGAAGAGGCTATGGAAAGTCAGGATAGAGAGAGGTGGGTCTAAGCAATGTCCGAGGAGATGCAATCTCTCCACAAGAATGAGATATGGCGATTGGTGCAGTTGCCACAAGGAAAGAAATCTATTGGTTGCAAGTAGGTTTACCAACATGAGGAGGGGCCTTTGAAGCAGGGAGATATCATGTACAAAGTGAGGCTAGAGGCTAAGGGATACTCCCAGAAGGAAGGTATCGACTTCAACAAGGTTTTCTCTCCTGTTGTTAGGCATACTTCCATCAGGGTGCTGCTCAGTATTGTTGCAGCTCAGAACTTGGAGCTCGAGCAGATGGATGTCAAGACAGTGTTCCTCTATGAGCATTTGGAGGAGAGCATCTACATGGTGCAGCCACCTGAGTTTCGATAGCCAGGAGCAAAAGAGAAGGTTTGTTTATTGCAAAAATCGCTATACGAGTTGAAGCAGTCATCGAGGTAATGGTACAAGCAGTTTGATTCTTATGTGAGGAGCATTGGACTTTTCAGGTGCGAGTATGACTATTGCATTTATGTTAAATCTTTGGAGGATGGGTCTAGAATATTTTTACTCTTGTATGTGGACGAAATACTTATAACATGCAAGAGTATGAAGGTTGTGCAGGAACTGAAGGCAGCTTTGTCTCGAGAGTTTGAGATGAAGGATTTAGAGCCTGTGAGGAAGATCTTAGGCAAGAAAATCTTCAGAGATTGAGCCAAGAGGATGTTACATTTATCTCAGGGAGGTTACATCAAGAAGATCTTGGAGAGGTTCGGGATGAAGGAAGCGAAATCGATGGAGCTACCACTCGTCGGGCACTTTAGACTCTCAAAGACGATGTCACCACAGACTGAGATGGAGGCTCAGAAGATAGAAGGAATGTCATATGCCTCTGGTGTGGGAAGTCTTATATACGTCATGGTATGTTGTAGGCCAAATATCGCCCACACAATGAGCCAGGTCAGCAGGTTCATGGTGCAGCCTGGCAGAGAGCGCTGGCGAGCACTGAAGGGGATCTTCAGGTACTTGATGGGTACTGTTGGAGTTAGCATCTACTACAGATAGTGATGAGGTACTGAGGGACTCTCCAACACATCCAAAGAGGCTCAAAAGCTGATAGGAGGGTTCGTGGGTGTGGATTTCGGTGGAGATATTGACACCCGACAGTCGACGATAGGTTTTGTATTTAGTCTGTTTGGAGGTTCCATTTTGTGGAGATCATGCTTGCAGCCCATCACAGCCTTATCTACAATTGAGATGGAGTACATTGGTATTATGGAGGTAGTTGAAGAAGCCCTATGGCTAAAGGGTTTAGTGTTGGAGATGGGCCTCACACAGAAGGCCGTCAGGATGCACTGTGACAGTCAGAGTGCACTGTTACTTACACAAAACTCTGTCTACCTTGCTAGGATGAAGCACATTGATGTCAAATATCATCAGATCAGAGATCTTGTGGAAGAAGGAGAGGTGAAGTTGGTGAAGGACCACACCAAAGAGAATCCAGTGGATGCACTGACGAAGGTACTTCCACGGGACAACTTTCAAAAATGTATGGCACTGATGTACTTGATGAATAGTATGGAGTTGGTTGAGGCCTTAGGGCACCATGGTAGAGATTGTTGGGCCTTATAAGGTGCTCCCAATGCTCAAAGGACTAAGGCTAAGCCCAAGGTCCAAAGTCCATAAGGTGATCATCGGGTTTTTAGGGCTAGTTTGAGCCTTAGGATGAAAGGCTGTCAGCCTTTCGGGTCTTGAGGTCTAAAAATTTTGGGCCTTGAGGGGCTAACTTATATTTGGATTAGAATTGAGTTCAAGATTATGAGATTGAGTCAGGTCATGGATGTCCATGGGCTTGTATGAGCACAATCTTGTATTAAGTTAGCCAAAGAAGTTTTTGGGTTGGATCATATTGACCTTGTATATAAACATATATTGTATTTGGACTCGATGGATCAAAAAAAATACAAATTTATTTTCTTCCTAATTTTCTCTATCTTTCTTTCTCTCTCTCTCTGATCTTCTCCACATCCAATAATCAAGAATCCTAGGGTTTCTTGGCCGCCATCCTAAAAAATAAAGAAAAGAGGTGCTAGAAACCAGCGCCCCCCTTTGTGCATGCCCTTATTTTGAGTGCCCCCTCTTGGCCACCCAAGAAGAGTTTCAAGTCTCATCTTTTTATTTTTTGGAGACTTCATCAAGAGTATTTTTAGGTCCCAAAAGGTGGATTTCAGATCTAATAGAGAAGGGGTTCAAATCGTAGAAAGAATTCCTACTGATAGGATTTACAAGGCTGCTGAAATCCTGAAGGTCGTTTTCTATTTTGCTTGATCGCTGACCTTCAAGGACCTCCACGACCTGATCCTTGCTGTTTTCTGATGTTCACAATCTGGGGAAGCTGCTCCAATATTTAGCTCATACTAGATCAATTCCGTATGTCAAAAATTATAGTGAGTTTGTTGTGCTATCCACAAGACTTGCTATAGTAATTGGTATGATGTTGACTTAGTGATGCTTATGGCATATTCTGATAGTGCTGTCTTATTGTGCTATCCACAAAGATAGTATTAGTCAGATAAGATCATATAGAATTGAAAGGTATGACTTAACTAAAATACTATAGTTTGTTGTGCTATCCACAAGGCTATAAGTATTTTAGAGGCAAAAGTTATGTTGGAAGTTGCATGAGATGCAATTAGTAAAGAGTTACTTACTCTTAAACTCATCAGAGCTTGTTGTGATATCTAAAAAGTTTTTTATAAGGAATTGAGATCTCAACCCCGCTAAGAAACTTTACGATAAGATTTTTCGATTTCATACTTGAAGACTATGAAATTTGTTAAAATAGTAAGAGACACAATTAGATAAAAATCTCATCTAACTTGTATATGTCATCATGAGTAGTCCTTGAATGTTCTTATATACACATATGCATCTTTACTATCACTGCATAGTAAATTTTTAAAATAGACCGAACATCATGGAATGGTTGAGAAAAGAAAGGTGAAGAATGTCTTTACTAGGATATCTAATTTAGTATTATAGCAATAATGAACATTAGAATTAAGTTTTAAGAGTTGTCTTGCAAGTGTGAAGCAGGAGCAGGATGCAAAATTGTATCTGTTAATAATTTATATGAGATACAAATTAATTATCATTGAGTGTTTCAGCTTTAAAATATTGGATATGTGATACCTTATATAGGTTCTACTTATGCAAAGTGTTGCTGAACCTATGAAGCTGAAGTGAGATGATTACTTATCTTTTGGCACTGCAGGATAGTCTGTAGGAAAATATGTCCCAAAAGCCAATCGTCAAGCTGTTGACGGTTGAGCAACCTTGTATTGTAATTGATTTGTTAATAAATAAAATATATTTTTGATATTTTTATCATAAGTTTTCATCTTCTAATGAACTTCGTTGTTGTGATGAAGTCCTTAGAACTATTTAGATTTGATAAAGAGAAGATTTATTGATTAGTCTTTAAAATTATTCACGACCAAATGCTAGGCTGTTAATAAGGATGACAGCTTCTATCGAGCATAGATCACTTAGGCCATATGGGTTGGTTGTCCTCTTAATCAAAAAGTATGGAGACACTGGTATGGCATACAGGTGAGATATAAGGATACATCATCATTGAACGTGACCAACTCCAGAGCATTCTGCTGTTGAAAATGTCTCTGATGGGATATAGGTATAAGTGTCCTTTAGACCTGAGATCGCCTTAGTGACTTGCAAGCAACTCACCGTGCTTTGGTACTGGACTAACTGAATTTTGAATTCAGTGATGGAAGGCTTCTGGGAACAGTTAAGTACTTACAAAGTCAGAGTGTGATCAAGATGGGATTGACCACTCCAAGAGTTGGAGAAGAATGAGTCACTGTATTTCAATTTAGCAAAATCTTGATCAGGATAATCCATCAGATGGATTTGATATTTTGAAATATAATGTGGACAACTTGATCAGAGTTGACAGTTGAACTCTGAGGTGTCCTATGAGCATTTTGGTCAAGGAGATGAATTATATGGAAACTATATCCGTATGGGTTCTAAGGATGTTGTTCTACACATTTAACCTATCCGATCATCAGGTACCATTGCTAGATGGTCACTTCGATTGGTATAAAAAATTATTTTTATGCTACTGACTTAGGTTCAAATCTATAAGGTCACACATATTAGAATTTATGATCCAATCAGATGGTTGATCAATGATTAAGAATCGTTCTAGAGTTAAATGATCAATATGATTGACATTTAACCTAGTGCAAGTATTGCAGGAGGATCGATTAGCAATTCAATTACTAATTGGCTTAATTTGATTAAGTTAATGGGCTGAGATTAAGTCTAATTGAATATAATTTAATTAAATTTAGTTTGGGCTTAATTGGATCAAGTTCAATTGGCTTATTGGATAAGCCAAGTGCAAAGAAAAACTAGTCCTAGTTCAATTAGGACTTGGGTCAACCTAATTTCTAATTCGATTAAAAAATTAAATCTAATTTAAATCTGATTTAATCTAATTAAATTAAGTTTTAAATTGAATTAAAATTTATTTTAATTAGATTGATTTGATTTTGGTTTGATTTGGTTTGAGAAACCAGGTTGGAACAAGACATAGATTGAATCCTAGTAAGACTAGGATTCCACCTTGCGCCAATTTAGGTCCCATGCTCACTCTCTCTTATCCTATGCCCACTCTCTCTTATTTTGTGTAACAAAAATTTTCTCCCAGGTCTTCACACATGCCCAAAACTTTCCTCTCTTTTTTTCTTACATGGAAAGTGGTTGTGGATCAAGTCAAAGTATAAATTAGTTTGGATTTCAAATTCTATGAGATAGAGTTTTAGAAAACCAAAACTCTTTTCTTATGGCACTGATTTTACTCAATTTTTTTTTAAATTTTTTATGGATTTTATGGTATATAATATGCACCCTTTTCTGGTGATCCACACATAAAAAGAAAGAGGAGGCACCCAAGAGTTGGGTGCCCCTTGTCTTGCCATGTTTGGATAATCCATGACTAGGTATTTGACCTAGATAAGGACTTTATAATATCTCTCTATTTAAAATGAATTTCTTCATAAATTTTTTATAGAAAATAAAGAAAAGAGATACCTTTGGGGCATGCAAAAACTAGGAAGAAAGAAGATTGGAGTGTGGAGATACAATAGACACAAGACTAGGTGTCTAGGTGAGAGAAAAGAGAAGAAGAAGAGGGTCTTCTTCTAGGGTTGCTATGTTCACCTCTTCCCTTTCTCCATCTTGAGTTTTCTAAGAGTATCTTAGATCTAAAACTCCTTCTCCTACTTCTCATCTTTGGAAAAGTCCTAATCAAAAAGAAGGAGGCATCTGATCGACCATCGAAGAAGGATCAGCGCAGTACTAGCATACTGTGCTGATTTTCTGCATCAGGACTTCTGATCGTGATTTGTGGGCTCATGTGGATGACTCTTTGAGGCCGAACATATGTGCAGCTCACAAAATCATCCTCAAGCTCAGATCAATAAAGTTAGAACATCTAACTTGTAAGGTAATAGATCTGATCTATTATATTTTACATACATTAGATGTAGTATGGAAACATGTTGATATGATCAACATGTAGTTCTTGCTCTTTATATTTTAATTTTTGATTTAATGCTATGTAATAATCATGTAATAAGATCTTAGATCTAGAAATATTCTAATTTTATAAGATAGATTTTGATTTATTTTAGTCTTCTGCTGTCTGATCTTAAAAAAGTTTCAAGATCTAACTTTAAAGCCCTAGATCTGGTTCCTTCAATTGGTATCAAAGCCTCGATTATTTATTACATGATTATTTATACATGCTTAGATTATTTTTTAGATTAGATCTAATTTATAATCTGATTGTTAAATCTAAAATTAAAATTTTTTGATCAATCACGAACTGTAGGTTGTCCTGCTGTAAAGTTTACCCCTTATAGTGCAAAGATTGTACTAGTTCATGTAGATCTATCTTTAATCATAAATTTGTTAAATATGATCTAGATTAAATTTATGATTTATTAGATTAAAAAATATTTAAATCTAAAATAAAATCTTTTTATTAATAATTTTTATCTAAAGAACCATCATATATTTGTCTGAAAAATTTATGCAGTTTAAAGTTAAAATTGTTTCAATTACATGAATCTGTTTAGATTAGATCTAAAGTAGTTTCATGCTTATTTTACTTGCATTTTGATTATGAATCAATCATGCAACTTGGTTGGTAGAACCATGTTGTAAAAATATTTTACAAAAATAAAAATTATTTTTAAAAAGCCGAACCCCAACCCTCAGCTTAAAACTTAATTGAGAATTAAGAAGTTGTTTGATTAGGTTCTAGGATTGTGAATTGAAGAACCTAAGACACAAACCATAACACATTGGGTTAATGGGTTAGTGGAAATTAGGTCCATTAATTGGGTTAGACCGAAGGTTAGATTAAAGATGGACTTAATTAGAGAATTGACTAAATCTTATCAATAGTTGTCTTAGATTAGGTCAAGGATTCTCTAGATCAATTACAATAGTTGTAGTTGGTCAAGTCCATATCTTTAACGAGAACCAAATGGACTTGATTCTTGGCTAAGCGGTCTAGCACAAACTGTTAGGTTGATCTAATCGAAACTAATTAAACCAGTTGGTGTCTAAGGTAAACCAGATCGATGGTTTTTAATTGGTAGCCCGCTTATCTGACCATTTCTGATGGTGTCTAAGGCAAGCTTTGGCAGACCCTCCCACCGATCGAACTTACCTGGTCTCTTGATGAAATTATGTTTTGATTGGATCACTTGACTATTCGAACTGATCCATGTCAGCTAGGTAAATCAGTGTGACTGATTTAGGTGCTCCTAGACCAGCCCTTTTAATGGTCTCCCTTAAGCTGACTTAATGAAGCCAGTGGGAGCATCATGATAAGCTGGTTCATCTGACCTCTTCCTCTAAATCAATTAAATTTTTTAAAATTATTAGGTCCTTAAAATGAAATAGTTATGGTGATAACTAGATCATAGCCTCTCATTAAGTGGATGATAATGGGTCCATCAGTAGGATAATCATTGGAGGCCAAAGGCTTGGTGCTTATCGGCTAATGGAATTGTCATTCATAATATGATTTCTTGACTGCATCTTTCTAAATGATGGTTAGGATAGCCAACCAAAGTTGGGCCTAATCATTCATTGGCTAGATGGGTGAAGTATGGTCATGTTAATGGTTCGACCTATCTAGACTTTTCAGTGGAGGCCAAAGCCTACTGGTTTGGGACTGGGACAAAATTAAAATTACTAAAAATTATTTAGAAAAATAATTGGTCATGAACCTATCCTTAGATGTACATGGTTTGGCCAACCAAAGTTGGGCTTGTGTGCAGTCTAAGTGGATTCTAGTACCCACAAAGAAATTAGGGTAATTTCTTGAATTGGAGGTAGAGGCTATCAATTTGAATAAAATAGTGGGAGAAACCATTCAATTAAAGTCTAAATCTTTAAGTTTAATGAATCAATTACTAATTAGGTTATGGTTTTCCTTTATGCAGATATGGCCACTTTCCTATCGCTTTCGATCATTGTTGGACAATAAGAAGTTAGTGGGATCCAACTTATCGAAAGTTGAAGATAGTTCTGGAGCATGAATGGATCCTATACGTGATAACGGATCCTGCACTTGAGGAGCCAGTTGCTAATACACATGGAACAGTCAGAGATACTTACTAGAAGTGGCTCAGTGATCAGACCATGGTGCGCTGCATCATGCTGGATGCCATGAGCAACGAGTTCAGTCGTAGATTTGAGATGGCTCAGCCAAAGGACATGCTTCAAATATTGGAGGATGCCTTTGGCACACTCGATGATGTGGAGAGGCACAAGACTAGTTATGCCATCTTCAATGCTAAAATATGGGATCGTGCCTCTGTCACTGATCATGTATTGTACATGATCAAGCTGATGGAGTGTTTGAGCAACCTCACCTTTCCCTTGCATGAGCAGCTTGAAAAAGATAAAATATTGAACTCACTGCCCAAGTCTTATCTCCCATTCCTCACTCATTATAAAATATCAAAGCCTGAAGTAAACTACCATGGATTACTGGGGTTGCTTCAGAACTTTGAGAAGGATCACCAACTCCATAAGGAGTCTGTGAACTTAGTGGGAGGTTCATCTTTTGGTTCTCGATCCTTTAAGAAAGGGAAGAAGAATAAGAAGAAGAAAGTGAAGAAGGTACAAGTTCAGGCTGGGACATCTATGCAGGACCAGACTAGAAAGATCAAGCCCGATAAGAGTCAAGCTGAATGCTTCTTTTGCAAGAAGTGGGGGCACTGGAAGAGGAACTGTCCTCAGTATATTGCCTCTCTGGATCCGAACAGGCAGAGAAAGAAGCAAGTTGTTGCTGGACAAGGTATTTATGTGATAACTCCTTGCAATTTCTCTATTTGTGATATAATTGACTGGGTATTGGATACCAGTTGCCCTTACCATATTTGCAATTCGTTGTAGGGGTTGCAAGTCAGTAGGAGATTCGAGCAAGGCGAGAGGTTCCTGAATATTGGAGATAGAAGACCAACTCCAGTTCTAGCATTAGGAATCTTGAAACTTGTATTTGAGTCCCATACCGTTGTTCTTAATGATTGTCATTTCTGTTTCAGTTTCTTTTTAAATGTTATTTCTATAGGCCTTTTGACCAAAAATGATTACGAAATTTTAATAAAGAAACAAGTTTGTAATATCATTATGAATGGTGTTACTATATTTTATAGATATTTAAATAATGGTGTGTATATATTATCACAATCTGTTAACATAGTCTATTCTATTGGCAAGCACCCTAGATTAGATAGTATATTAGATATCTACTTATGGCACTGTAGGCTAGGTCATATAAGCAAAAATAGGATAAACAGGTTGACTCAAGAGGGAATCCTCAAAGTCAGTAATTGTGAATCACTTCCAACCTGTGAGTCTTGTCTTCTTGATAAAATGACCAAGTCACCTTTTACTAAAAAATGTGAGAGAGCTACTGAGCTCTTGGGCCTAGTACATACCGATGTATGCGGGCCCATGAGCACAAGTGCTAGAGGTGGATATTTCTACTTCATCACTTTCACAGATCATCTATCTAGATATGGATATGTCTATCTGATGAAACATAAGTCGGATTCATTTGAAATATTCAAACAATTTTGAAGTGAAGTAGAAAAACAAATTGGGAAGAGTATTAAAACTCTTCGATCTGATCGAGGAGGGAAATATCTTTTTGGTGAGTTTCTCACATATCTAGGAGAGAATGAATTCTCTTCTAATGGACTCCTCCAAGAATACCACATTATAATGGTGTGTCTGAAAAAAGATATCGGACTCTGTTAGACATGGTCCGATCCATGATGGGTTTTGCCAGCTTGCCGATATCCTTCTGAGGATATGCACTCGAATTGGCCTATTATCTGTTAAACAGAGTTTCAAGTAAGTCTATAATTAAGACTCCATATGAGATATGGATAGGACGTAAGCCAGCACTTTCATACCTTAGGGTTTTGGGGTACCCGACCTATGTCAAACGGTTAGTTATAGATAAACTTGGACCTAGATCTGACAAATGCACATTCATAGGGTACCCCAAAGAGACCAAAGAATATTTTTTTCTACCATACTGATGAACAAAAGGTATTCGTCAGCCTTAAGATAACTTTTTTAGAAAAAGAGTTCCTTGGTGAAGGAACCGTTGCCTCTAAAGTTGAACTTGATGAAGTTCAATGATAGAAGGACCGACACCACTAGCTGAACCTGAGTCAGATTTGATTAGATCAGATTCGGAGCCCAATGTACCTACACCATTAAGGCAATTTGGTAGAGTACCACGTCAGCCAGACAGATACTATGATTTTTTAGTCCGAAATGGTGATCCCATCAAACTCGATGAGAATGATGAGGATCCGATCATCTATATGGATGCAATGCAAAAACCTGATTCCGAGAAATAGCTTGAAGCCATGAAATCTGAAATGAAGTCCATGAAGGTCAATGATGTATGACATTGGTTGACCCACCTGAAGGGGTTAAACCCATTGGGTGTACATGGGTCTTTAAAAGAAAGAGGGGTGCAGATAGAAAGGTGGAGACCTATAAAGTCCATCTGGTTGTCAAGGGGTATCGTCAACATTATGGTATTGACTATGACGAGATATTCTCCTCTGTGGCAATGCTCAAATCTATTCAGATAATGCTTGCAATAGCTGCCCATCTGGATTATGAGATCTGGCAGATGGATGTAAAGATAGCTTTTCTGAATGGAGAGCTGATCGAAGAGGTGTATATGATATAACTTGAGGAGTTTACATCCACAGATGAATCCAAGTTGTGTAAGCTTCAGAGATTCATTTATGGATTTAAGCAAGCTTCTCGGAGTTGAAAAATGCATTTTGATAAGGTGATCAAAATGTATGGCTTCGTTAAGAACGGAGAAGAGCCCTGCATCTATAAATGGGCAAATGGTCCAATTATGGTATTTCTTGTCTTGTACGTGGATGACATTCTCTTAATCAAAAATGACATCTCCGTACTACAGAGAATAAAAGTTTGGTTGTCATCGCAGTTCTCCATGAAGGACTTGGGTGAAGCATCCTACATCCTAGGGATGAAAATCTATAGGGATAGATCTAAAAGGATGCTTGAGTTATCCCAGTCCACGTATATAGACACTATGCTGAAGAGGTTCAGCATGGAGAATTTTAAGAAGGGCTATCTACCGATAGGCCATGAAATTTTTCTCTCTAAGAAGGATTGTTCGATAACTCTTGAAGAGAGAGAGCGTATGAGTGGAGTCTCATATGTTTCGATCGTGGGATCTATCATGTACACCATTATATGTACAAAGCCAGATTGGCATACTCACTAGGAGTAGTGAGTAGGTAGCAATCTGATCCTGGAGAAACCACTAAAAAGTGGTTAAACCATTTCTTAAGTATTTGAGAAATACTAAGGACCAATGGTTGGCTTATGGCGAGTCAGATCTGAAACTTGTGGGGTTCACAGACTCCAGCTTTCAATCTGACCATGATGACAGTAGAAGCATGTCGGGTTATATTTTTACTCTGAATGGTGGAGCCATCTGCTGGAAGAGTTTCAAACAGCATACTGTGGTAGACTCTATTTGTGAGGCGGAGTACATCACAGCATCGGATGCCGTGAAGGTAGCTGTGTGGCTGAGAAAATGCATCATCGAGCTCGGAGTAGCACCCTCCCTCGATGGTCCGATCCTGGTCTACTGTGACAGTACTAGAGCCATAGCTCAGGCGAAGGAATCCAAAGCACACCAGCAGATGAAGCACATTTTGAGCAGCTTCTACCTGATCCGGGAGATCATGGATCGAGGTGACATCGACCTTCAGAAGATCGATCGAAAGGAGAACCTGACCGATCCCTTCACTAAAGCCCTGGTGATCAAGGAGTTCGACAACCACAAGTCAAAGATGGGTATTAGATACTGTGCCGAGTGGCTTTAGGACAAGTGGGAGTTGTTGAAAAATATATCCTAAAATCAATCGTCAAGCTGTTGACGTTTGAGCAACCTTGTATTGTAATTGATTTGTTAATAAATAAAATATATTTTTGATATTTTTATCATAAGTTTTCATCTTCTAATGAACTCTATTGTTGTGATGAAGTTTGACTATTTAGATTTGATAAAGAGAGAATTTATCAATTAGTCCTTAAAATTGTTCATGACTAAAAGATAGGCTGTTAATAAGGACGACAGCTTCTATCGAGCATAGGTCGCTGTAGGCCATATGGGTTGGTTGTCCTCTTAATCAAGGAGTGTGGAGATACTGATATGGCATACAGATGAGATGTAAGGGTACATCATCATTGAATATGACCAACTCCAGAGCATTCTGCTGTTGAGAATGTCTCTGATGGAATATAGGTATAAGTGTCCCTTAGACCTGAGATCACCTCAATGACTTGCAAGCAACTCACTGTGCTTTGGTACTAGACTAACTAAATTTCTAATTCAGTGACGGAAGGCTTCTAGGCACGGTCAAGTACTTGCGAAGTCGGAGTGTGATCAAGATGGGATTGATCACTCCAAGAGTTGGAGAAGAATGAGTCACTGTATTTCAATTTAGCAAAATCTTGACCAGGATAATCCATCAGATGATTTGGTATTTTGAAATACAATGTGGACAACCTGATCAGAGTTGACAGTTGAACTCTGAGGTGTCCTATGAGCAATTTGGTTAAGGGATGAATTATATGGAAACTATATCCGCATGGGTTCTAAGGATGTTGTTATACACATTCTATCTATCTGATCGTCGGGTATCATTGCTAGATGGTTACTTCGATTGGTATAAAAATTTATTTCTATGCTACCAACTTAGGTTTGAACCTATGAGGTCACACATATTAGAGTTCATGATTCGATCGGATGGTTGATCAATGATTAAGAATCTTTCTAGAGTTAAACGATCAATACGATTGACATTTAACCTAGTGCAAGTGTTGCAGGAGGATCGATTAGCAATTTGATTGCTAATTGACTTAATTTGATTAAGCCAATGGGCTAAAATTAAGTCTAATTGAATATAATTTAATTAGATTTAGTTTGAACTGGATTGGATCAAGTCCAATTGGTTTATTGGATGAGCAAAGTGCAAGGAAAAACTAGTCCTAGTTCAATTAGGACTTGGGTCAACCTAATTTTTAATTTAATTAAAAAATTAAATTTGATTTAAATCTAATTTAATCTGATTAAATTAAATTTTTAATTAGATTAAAATCTATTTTAATTAGGTTAATTTGGTTTTGGTTTGATTTGGTTTGAGAAACCAAATTGGAACAAGACATAGATTGAATCCTAGTAAGACTAGGATTCCACCTTGCGCCAATTTAGCCCCCACGCCCACTCTCTCTTATCCCATGCCCACTCTCTCTTATTTTGTGTCACAAAACTTCTCTCCCAGGTCTTTACATATGCTCAAAATTTTTCTCTCTTTCTCTCTTACATGGAAAGTGGTTGTGGATCAAGTCAAAATAGGAATTAGTTTGGATTTCAAATTCTATGAGATAGAGTTTTAGGAAATCAAAACTCTTTCCTTATGGCACTGATTTTACCTAAACATTTTTTGAGATTTTTGTGGATTTTATGGCACATAATATATACCCTTTTCTGATGGTCCACACACAAAAAGAAAGAGGGGGCACCTAAGAGTTGGGCGCCCCTTGTCTTGCCATGTTTGGATAATCCTTGACTAGGTATTTGACCTAGACAAAGACTCTATCATATCTCTTTATTTAAAATAAATTATTTTATAATTTTTTTAAAAAAAATAGAGAAAATAGAGAAATTTAGGGTAGCCAAAAATTAGGGAGAAAGAATGTTGGGGCATGGAGATACAATAGATACAAGACTAGGTGTCTAGGTAAGAGAAAAGAGAAGAAGAAGAGGATCTTCTTCTAGGGTTGCTATGTTCACCTCTTCCCTTCCTCTATCTTGAGTTTTCTAAGAGTGTCTCAGATCTAAAACTCCTTCTCCTACTTCAAATCTTTGGAAGAGTCCTAATCAAGAAGAAGAAGGCATCCGATCGACCATCGAAGAAGGATCAGCGCAGTACTAGCATAATGTGCTGATTTTCTAGACCAAGACTTCTGATCATGATTCATGGACTCGTGTGGATGACTCCTAGAGGTTGGATACATGTGCGGCTTACAATATCATTCTCAAGTCTGGATCAGTAAAGTTAGAACGTCTAACTTGCAAGGTAATAGATCTGATCTATTATATTTTACATACATTAGATGTAGTATAGAAATATGTTGATATGATCAACATGTAGTTCTTGCTCTTTATATTTTAATTTTTGATTTAATGCCATGTAATAATCATATAATAGGATCTTAGATCTAGGGATTCTCTAATTTTATAAGATAGATTTTGATTTATTTTAGTCTTTCACTGCCTGATCTTGAAAAAGTTTCAAGATCTAACTCTGAAACCCTAGAACTGGTTCCTTCATAGTTCATTCATGATGAGGCTGTAGGAACCTATGTAACCTTCTAGTAAAGTTTAAGAACTAGTAGATCATTGTTATGTGCCTAAATTTATCAAAAATATTATTTCAAATCTTTTGCTAATGTAGCATAGTTTTGAAATTAATGTAAAGAGTAAAAGTTACTCGCATTTCGATAAATTTTAAGACTATGGTCTCATATTTCTGTCACTTAATGATATTATTCTTCATAATTGATGAGAATAAAAAATAAATATATGATGGTCACATATGTCAGGGCAAGCAAGGTATTAGGTCCTGAACATATGGATGTTCAAAAACTAATAATATCTCAACCCAGAGATTGGCACTTGATATGTGATATGATGTGTTCTCTAAAATACTTCACAAATCTTATTGTCTCATTCTAGGAAATATCCTAAAAATTACTGTATATGTTAGATATCATCAAAATTTGTTACGAGCACTCCATATAAGATATGGAAAGGGCAAAAGGTAGGTTGTCCAACTTATGTGAAAAGTGTTGATGTATATAAGTTTTGTACTAAAATAGATTTATATATTAGTTTATAGGTTATCCTAAGAGTAGTATGTGATACTATTTCTACCACACTACTTGACAAAAGTGTTTTGACAGTAGATATGCCATATTTTAGGAAAAAAAATTTCTAACAAGGGGACAGTGGGAAGATAATTGAACTTCAGAAGTTCAAGATCTATGAACTATCCATCATAACCTGTGGAATATCGACAAAATTGATCCTCAACCTGATGTGCTCATTGTTGAGGCACAACCATGAAACACACCTCTTCACCGAAGGTCAATCCGAGTGCATAATGTACCACTCTAATATGGGTTTGTCATTGAGAATGACGATACACCATACATCATTGTGAATGATATTTTCTTGACCTATTTGAAAATTGTCATGAGTAGAGACTCTGATAGATGGCTTGAAACTATAACTTCTAAAATGGAGTTCCTGTACATCAACCAAGTATGGACTTTGGTTGAAGCACCCATAGGTATGACCCAACAAGTTGCTAACAGGAATGTCAATCTGGATTTTTGTTATTGCCAATACTATCTAGAGAGTTTGTCTCTAGTGGGAGGGTAAATGCATTTATGAATTCAAGCAGGTATTGAGGAGTAGGTATTTCTATTTTTTATAAGACAGTCAAACTATTTGGCTTTATCAAATATAGATGAACCATGTGTGTATACAAAAAGACAAATAGGAGCCCAATAGCTTCTTAAGTTATGTATGTGGGTGACATACAACATATTAGAAAGGTAGTCTCGATATTATACATGATTAATGATGTGCTTATCACTAAAGTTTTCATGGAATAGATTTGGGTTAAGCATCAAGTTTACTTGGCAGCTATAGTGATAGATGTAAGTGGATGTTAGGCTTGTTCCAATCTAGGTATATGAAATTTATATTGAAGGGTATAACATGAATGTGTGTAAAAGAGTTTACTTACCCATACATTCAATGTACCAAACCTGATGTGAATTATGTTCTGTGCATAATCATTGATTTCAGGCAGATCCTTGATAGAATCTTTTAAAAACTGTGAAAAAAATTTTCAAAGTACTTGATAAATACTAGAGGAGCAGTGAATTGAAAAAGTTTTAAATAGCTAACTGTATTTATTTCAGTTAACTGTTGTTAGTAAAGATTACTAAGAAAAGTTGCCAGATGAAAGGGTTCATCATTGAGTTGGGTGTGGTCTCAATAGGAACCCATGCACATCCTAGGTACTTTCACCTCATTCATGATATGATCATAAAATAAGTTAATATTAAGAACATTATAATGTACCAGTTCACTAAACCTTATGCAGCAACAATGTAATCACCATCCTGATTGCATAGGCATCAAGAATAAGGATGATTGACTTTAGTGCAAGTGAGAGATTCAAAGAATAGTGCCCTACAAGTCAATCGCATTGGGATATGAAGAAACTTTTCTTTATTTTTTTCCTACTCATTTGCATGATATTAATTTTTTTTTATTTATAAGATATTGTATTTTATCATTTACTGCATCATATTTTTATGATTATGATAAATCTCATAAATTAGGACAATGATTTTAGGGCCATGATGAGATCATGCCAGTGAGATCTAAAATCTTGATAGCCCCAATCTAAAATATTTCTAATCATTGGATCATCGAGTTGAAGATCGACGATACTGATAAGACTGGTACATCCTATGTATGCTCAATAGAGAGGGTGGTTGATCTCACAATCACTTATGTGGTGATACTAATACAAAGATGTTGGTGCCCACTAGAGAATGAGTTCACTGAACTGACCCACAAAAGAATATCTGATGGAGCCTTACAGTATGTCAATATAGATGGTTCTTCAGTGGGAGTGGTGCATGTGATCCTTTAACCTGAGATCACTATGGTACCTTGTGTACATGGATCCTTACTTTAATTTATTTTCTAGCACATCATTTTGAGATGTGTGTAGGATATTCTGGGTATATTGAAGTATGCATGAAGGTTGTGAGTGATCAATAAAAAATCGATCACTCCTTGTAGGAGGAGAGAACATCCTATGTGATCTCATAGGATGATGACTTTGAGAGTCTCTGACTAGAGCAGGGATAAACAGTAGAAATGATTTCTACTGGTTTATCAATCAAGTCATCATCATCAGATCGAGATATATATGATTAGATATTTGAGTTTGACATATTTTCTTACCCATGGTCTTTTCGAGATATTGTGTGATCGAAAGATTGAATTGCACGATAACTCACCATGAAAGGGTAATTTTGGTATTTTTATCAAATTCTAAATCTTCTGGGTAGTCATGACACATTACTAGATGTCAATCTTGATTTATGGACTCATTAAAATTAAAAGAATTTAATTCAAGAATCAATTAGGAAGAGTCTTAGTTGATTGAGACTCTCAAGTTGACCTAATTCAATCAACCTAGGGTTACATCGAGAGTATGGATCCACTACTAGCTAGATTTGGAACCCAATGGGTCACACACAATAAAAATTTGATTTTGATTCAAATTATTTGAATTTATTATAAATTCAATGGGTTAATTAAGTTGCTAGCATATGAATTAACCCAAATTTCCAATTGGATTCAGTGCAAATGTGTTTGTGCTAACCCTTTGCTTGTTGCCTTGACCTAATGTGATTGAGTTTGAACCATCTAATTGTTAGTTGGTTTATCTGGTTTATATAGAATAGTTTCATATGAATAAACCTCTTCCACTTCAAAACCACACTCAAGAATTAAATTGGCATCACATTTATTTTGAGAGTTAAGATAGGAGAGTCCTTCTTTCTTACTTATCTTAATTTTCTTACATGTTTCCACACATCTCATTATTTTGTGCACCTTCAGATGGAACCTTGGGATGTGGGATGTGGAAGAGAAGGAGGAGTCCTTCTTTGAGAAAGAACTCCATGCCAAAATAAATGTGGGACGTCCCTTGTTTTTGGGCGATGAAAAATAGAGAGTCCATTTCACATTGGACTCTTAATTCCTTCCATATTCTCCAAATGTTTCTTAATTCCTCATGACATGAGATGGCACTTGAAATTATGGGCACAGAAGAGAAGGAAGAGTCCTTCTCTAGTAAGGAGTTTGAATGCAAAAAATTAATTGGTCCCTCCCTTTTTTACATTGAGTTTATGGAAGAGTCCTTAATGGTAAGGACTCTTGAATTCTCATGTTAATCTTCTTTCCATGCGCCATATGATGGCATATTAATTTTTTTTCTCGATAGAGGAAGATTCTTTTTGCTGGTTAACCTCTTTAATTTCCATGCCATCTTATTGTATTCCATGGAAAAAAATTATTGGAGGCATGTAAGAATGAAGGGACGCCAAGAGTTGGCATCCCATGGTGTTGCCCCTTATTTTCTATAAATAGGGGGAGCTACACTTGATTTCTATGTGCTATTTTTAGCTGTGGATAAGTGTGAGAATGAGAGAAAAAAGTAAAAAAAAATTGAAAAAAAGACAAAGAGAAGAGGAAGAGAAAAATAGAAAGGAAAGGAAGAAAGAAATGGAAAGTATGAGATGCTTGTCCAAAAAATCAGATTGTTCATGTGTTGAACATAAAATTTGATTTATGTGTGGTGAGATATTATGAGGAAGGGTTCCTAAAGAGATCTTAATAGAGGTCATGAAGGCATACAAATGATAGTGCAACTAGTTCTTGCGAAGGACAATCGGCAGCGTGCTTAGGAAGAAGGCTGCAGTACCATGATGAATTGGGAAGGGTCTTGATCAATCCTGTGTGGATCATCATTGGAGGGATTTTACTTTAGAATCTTGTGGAGGTTTCAAAGTTACCAGATCATGGTCTTCTCATTGGTATATGACTTCTAATTTTTTACTGATATATTTTCTTTTAATATTTGATGGTAATCATCATGGGGTTTCTAGAGCTTTTGTGTTTCGATAGACTAGTTTAAATATTAAACTTTATTTTTAATTGTTGAATGTGTTGGGTATAAAATACCCCCAGCCAAAGTTTGTAAAAGGCCAACCCTTCCAGGGATTTTCTGGCTTCTGACCTTGTGTAGCATCTTTCTGAACTCCCTCGACCATCCGAGCTTCCATAATACCATCCGAACTTCTCCGACAATGAGCTTCTCCATTCATCTACCGGACTGCTCCAAATGCTCTCTGGGCTTCACTATTAGCCGATTTTCTATAGTGATCGACCATTCTCCAAACCCCTTCTAGACTTCTTCCGACCATGAATGACTCTACTCCGAACTCCCACCAGCCGGATCTCTAGTCCGAACTTCTACTGCAGGCGGTCTACCCCGGATCTCTACTCCGAGCTCCTATAGTGGACGGATCCCAAACAAGCTTCTACAACAGGACAGGCTCCACCGACCTGGTCACTACTCCGAGCTTCCACGACAACCGATCTTCGATCGAGCTTCTATAATAAGTGGCTTCCTTTCAGCCTTCTACAAGAATCGGATTCCATCTGGACTTCCATAGCGAATGGATTCTGGATGAACTTCTACAACAGACAGGCTCCATCAGCTGGATTTCTATAATGGCTGACCTCCTCCGGTGCCTGTCGTACCTCCCCAGCCATCAACCTTCAACAACGCTAACTGAACTTCCACAGGATCCTCCAGGTCCCTCCAGCGGATGAACCTCCCCAATTCCATCCGAAGTCCACTACCGACCGACCCTCTGTCGGATTCCTCATAAAATCAAACTTCCCCAATAGTCCCCATCTGAGCTTCTATAATAGATGACTCCCACTTGCAGTATCAGCACTCTAGGCACCCAACAGCAGTAGACCCATCAGCAACCTCAGAAATATCCGAGCTTCTCCTGGATCGACGAGATAGAGAGCCATTCCACTCTGTCAAATATCCCACCTGAGCTTCAGTCGATAGATCCGAATTCTCTGGCAAGTCATGACAATGAACACCACTCGACTCTCCGTAACAAACTCCACATGGCCCTGAAGGACCCCCTGATGCCACTACTCTCTGTAACAAACTCCGCGTGGCCCTGAACGGTCCACTACCAGATGGTTACAGACGTCGCTGTCAATCAGTTGTGCTCTCCGTCTATAAAAGGGACCCCTCAGATACGTTCTTCTCTAAGCTAAAAACTCTATCTCGAAACTCTGTCAAAATTTCATTTGAGCACTCCATTTCTGTTGAAGCAGAGTACTGACTTGAGCATCGGAGGGTCTTGCCGGAGCACCCCCAACTCCAGTTTAGACTTTCCTTGTAGGTCCCAACAGCGGTCGCGGTCATCTAAACTCCAGCTTCTCCAGCATCGGCAGAATTCTACACCAACAGAATTGGTGCTAGTGGAAGGGGCTGTGTCTTCGCAGTACCCTTGTTCTTAAAGGAGTGCTCAACAGGACTATCTCTAGTTATCCTCTCCGACATCCTCTTCTCCTTCTCCTACCAGATCTCCACCCGATGCCTCCCCTAAAGGCATCCACCAGGCCATCCATGGCCTCTGCGGCCAGATCTCAGCGGGCCCCGCAAGCTCCGACCTCATCTCCAGTTTTTCAGTCTCCTCCTCCTCCGGCAACGGCAGTCGGCATGGAGTAGTTTGACTTGCTGGTTCAGCAAGTCAGGGCCCTCACCGAAGCAGTACAGGCCATGCAGCAGCAGCCGCAGCAGTCGCAGGCATCAGTGCGGCTAGAAAGAACATCACTGGAGTTCCAGAATCTGGTGACTAGGTGGGCTGCTTGGGCAAGTCGCCCCATCTTCATCGAAAAGGGGAAGCAGAAGGTGGAGAGCCCACCATCCGATCACGGTTCCACCCCCGGAGAGTCCCTACCTCCGTTCCACCAGAAGACCCTCGAGACGCACAGTCGAGAGGGCCTCCTGGATCAAAGATCCCAAGAAACAAACTGACGGTCGAGGAGCACATCAGATGAGGTTGGCTCGACAGATTCATCCGATGCCGACCTGAAGGTAGGGAGGATTGGCTGAGGGCCCTACCATGGCTAGAGCCGCCAAGGAGGGAGGAATAGCCTGAAGATCGGCCTCCAATCGAAATCGTCGACACCATCTCTAAGGGACCCCGACGGGGAGCAGCCAGTGGCTCGGCCATACCATCCAAGCATCAGAAGACTGAAGAGTCTATAACCTTTACTGAAGAAGATGCCTGGGAGGTTCAATTCCCGCATAATGATGCGGTTGTGGTTTCTTTAAATATTGTTGACTATGATGTGCGCTGCATTCTTGTTGATAGTGGAAGTTCAGCTGACATTCTATTTTACGATGCATTCTCAAAAATATCCATTCTGGATGGTCGGTTAGGGTCGATAAACTCCCCATTGGTAGGATTTACTGGCGATGCTATGCCAGTAAAAAGGGTAATAACTTTAACTGTGGTTGCAGGTCGGTACCCAAAGTAATCAAGAGCATAGGTAGATTTTCTGGTAGTAAGGGCACCGTCTGCCTACAATGCAATACTCAACCGATCCGGCCTCAATGCCCTCCAAGCTGTGGTGTCGACCTACCACTTGAAGCTAAAATTTCCTACTAGCCAAGGAGTCAGAGAGGTTAGAGGAGATCAAGCCCTCGCAAGACACTGCTACAATATAGCCCTTCAGAGAAAGGGACAGTCTGACCCTTGTCCGGTTGATGGATTGGACACTCACGACGACCTTGCTGAAGAACAGGGTGAGCCAATTGAAGATCTTGTCTCAATTCCTTTGAATGATGAGAATGAGGAGCATGTGGTGAAGATCGGCTCTAACCTAAGAGAAGAGGTATGGACCCAGCTCATTAATTTCCTACAAAAGAATGTGGATGTTTTCGCTTGGGTCCCAACGGACATGCCAGGGATTGATGCGGGAGTCATGGAGCACCGCCTGGCTGTTGATCCCAAACATCGGCCAATGAAGGAAAAAATCTGAAGTTATGCACCAGAAAGGCAAGTGGCAATAGCTGAGGAAGTTGATAAACTCCTGAAGGCTGGGTTCATTAGAGAAGTCAATTACCCGAACTAGATCTCCAATGTGGTTCTCGTCAAAAAGGTGAACGACAGGTGGAGGATGTGTATAGACTTCAAAAAGCTAAAAAAATCCTATCCAAAGGACAGTTACCCTTTGCCCAGAATCGATCAATTAGTGGATGCAACCTCGGGCCACGAGCTTCTTACTTTCATGGATGCATTTTTTGGCTACAATCAAATCAGGATGGCACCGGAGGATGAAGAAAAAACTGCTTTTATTACTAACCGTGGTCTTTATTGTTACAGGATCATGCCTTTTGACCTCAAAAATATGGGGGCGACCTACCAACGGCTGGTGAATAAGATCTTCGAAGAGCAGATCGATCGCAACATGGAGGTCTATGCGGATGATATGCTTGTAAAAAGTAAATCTAGAAAGAACCACACCGTCGATCTTGAGGAGACCTTCAGCACCCTTCCAAAATATAAGATGAAGCTGAACCCAGCCAAGTGCGCTTTTGGAGTGACCTCAGGAAAATTCTTGGGCTTCATAGTGTCGGGGTGCGGAATCGAGGCAAATCTGAAAAAGATTCGTGCCATCCAGAAAATGACCGCCCCGAAGTCAATAAAGAAAGTTCAACGCCTTACTGGGAGAATAGCAGCTCTGAATCACTTCGTCTCAAGGTCGGCCGAGCGATGCCTGCCTTTCTTTCAGACCCTCAAGCAGCCGAAGAACTTCTGTTGGACCATCGAGTGGCAGCAAGTATTCAAAAAATTAAAGAGCTACCTCGGCTCACCCCCACTATTGGCAAAGCCTGAACCTGAAGAGGAGTTGTTCCTGTATCTGGCGGTCTCCCCTGTGGCTCTCGCAGCAGTCCTAGTTAAGGAAGAAGCAAAAGTTCAACGGTCAATCTACTACACTAGTTGAGTATTGAGGGATGCCGAAATCAGGTATACTAAGTTAGAAAAACTAACCTATGCCTTGTTGATTGCAGCTCGAAGACTCTGACCTTATTTTCAAGGGCACACCATAACACTACTCACCGATCAGTCGATCAAGGCAATTCTGCATCGAGCAGATGTTTTCGGAAGGATAACGAAATGAGCAGTCAAGCTCACAGAATTTGATATCAACTATCAACCTCGGCCGATGATTAAAGCCCAGATATTAGCAAACTTCATAGTGGAGTGCACTATTCTGGAAGAGGCCAAACTTGAACAAGGTGAAGCCGACAACTCAGGACTCCAGTTGAATCCTCCTGAAGAAAGAATGGATCTCCCTGATGGTTTTTGGGCTCTCTATGTGGATGGTTCCTCCAACATGTCCGGTGCAGGCACGGGCCTGATCTTGGTTAATCCAGAAGGAATTATTGTGGAGTACGCATTGCGCTTCAAATTTCCTGTGACAAATAATGGAGCAAAATATGAGACTCTGATTGCAGGATTGAGGATCGTCAAAGAGTTAGAAGTAGATCGGCTCCAAGTCTACAATGACTCCCAATTGGTGGTGGGATAGGTCAGTGAAAACTATGAAGCTCGGGAGGATAGTATGGCCAAGTACCTCAAAAAGGTGAAAGAGATCATCCCTGCCTTCGGTAGCTTTGACATCAAGCAGATTCCAAGAGTAGAAAATATCAGGGCCGACCTTCTCTCCAAGTTGGCTACACTAGCTCCAGTTGAACTGCCCAAGAAAGTCTTCTTCGAGGTTCTGAAGTGCCCAGGTACGAAAGAACTGCAGCTTGTGATGGAGATCAACCATGAACCTAGCTGGGTTGACCCACTGATGGCATACCTCAAGGATGGGGTTCTTCCTCCTGATGCAAAAGAAGCTCGAAAGCTTAGGAACCAAACCTCCCGATATATTCTTAATGAAGGCAAGCTATACAAAAGGTCATACTCTTTGTCTCTTTTGAAATGTCTCCGGCCTTCTGAGGCCGACTTTGCCTTGTGGGAGGTACATGAGGGAGTCTGCAGAAGTCATCTGGGGGCTAGATCTTTATCCCACAAGCTGCTCCAACAAGGCTATTACTGGCCTACCATGTACCACGACTCCATCGAATATGTCAGAAGGTGTGATAGGTGTCAGAGATATGCAAATATCCAAAAGCAACCCACCTTCGAACTTACACCCTTGAGTGCCCCATGGCCGTTTGCACAATGGGGGATGGATATCCTCGGACCTTTTCCCATGGCATCCGGGCAGCGGAAGTTCCTCCTGGTGGCAATTGACTACTTTATCAAGTGGGTCGAAGCTGAGCTTTTGGCAAAAATTACAGAAGCTAAGGTGCAGGACTTCGTTTGGAAGTCAATTGTTTGCAGATTCGGCCTACCCAGAACTCTCATTACTGATAATGGGCGACAATTTGCTGGGGCAAGGTTTGCTGAATTTTGTGAGGACCTAAACATCTCCCATAACTTCATGTCAGTAGCCCATCCACAAGCAAATGGTGAGGCCGAGGTTACTAACAGGACTCTGCTGCAAGGGATCAAGGAGACTTGAAAGAGCAAAGAAAACTTGGGCAGATGAGCTTTATCATGTGTTGTGGACATACCGAACTACCCAAAGACTGCCCACGGGGGAGACCCCCTTTGCCTTAGCCTTCAAAACAGAAGCCATGATCCCGATCGAACTCAAACTCCCATCGACACGAGTTGTGATATTCGACGAGCAGTGTAACTCACAGGATCTCAAAGCTAATCTTGACTTATTAGAAGAGAAGCAGGAGACAGCTCAAGTTTGGATGGCCGCCTACAGGCAGAAAGTGGCCTGCTACTACAACTCCCGGGTCAAGAGCAAGGCTTTCAGAGCGGGGGATTTGGTACTTTAGTGAGCCGCTGTCTCACAACCTCAAAATCAAGGGAAACTCGCCCCTAACTAGAAGTCAGGGAGGTGGTTCGGCCCGGAACATACTATTTGAAAGAGCTCGGGGGAGCAGACCTTCCGCAACCATGGAACTCAAAAAATCTACAAATGTATTACCAATAACTTTGCCTTAAATAAAAGTTTCTTTCATATTTGCTTCTCTTTTCTCTTGGCATGATCTTATAACGATAAGGAGTAGCTCCTTCCGACAATCGAAACTAAGCGTGTTAGGAACAGGAGGAGGACCTCGTCCTAACATGAGCAAAGTCGAAGGCCCAGTTATTTAAAGATCGGATGGGGGAGAGGCCCTTGCAACGGTCCTTATGTGCCCCCACAGCCTTGTTAGGAATAGGAGGAGAACCTCATCCTAACATGAGCAAAGTTGAAGGCCCGGTTACTTAAAGACCGAATGGGGGGAGAGGCCCTTGCAACGGCCCTTATGTGCCCCCACAGCCTTGTTAGGAACAGGAGAAGAACCTCATCCTAACATGAGCAAAGTTGAAGGCTCGATTATTTAAAGACCAGATGGGGGGAGAGGCACTTGCAACGGCCCTGATGTGCCCCCACAGTCTTGTTAGGAACAGGAGGAGGACCTCATCCTAGCATGAGCTGAAATTGACTATGTCGGGGACAGGAGGAGAATCTCACCCTGACACAAACAAAAACTTGATCGTTCAAGATCGGATGAGGAGAAAAGCCTCCTCAACGGCTCCTATACATCCCCACAACCTCACTAAAAGCAGAGGGAAAACCCTCGCCCAAATAAAAAGAAAAGGGAGGATAAAAAGGGAAAGCGATGAACTACACCAGTGATAAGGGAAAAATAAAGTACATCAAAGACACGAGGGACCTCGTCTCAATGAGGAAGGAGACTTTTATCAAAAATCCTCAGTCTCTAAGAGGAAGTTCAACGCAGATCGAGGAAAAATCAACTTCCTCAAGAGAACTAGAAGTTTGGGCCCCCAAGCTCGTGCACCGGGAGGAAGCGTCAAACTCAAATAGCCTCGAAAAGACCTACGGTCATGAACAAAAATGCCAAAATATCTGAAAACCATTGAGTGCAGAATTCAAGGGAGGCAACTTCGGCTGTGAAAATTTCTCGGTACTCCCTTCATTCAGAACCCAAACTCGAAAGTAGGGAGACTGGTGTTGGGTATAAAATACCCCCAGCTGAAGTTTGTAAAAGGCCGACCCTTCCAGGGCTTTTCTGGTTTCCAACCTTGTGTGATATCTTTCTGAACTCCCTCGACCGTCCGAGCTTCCATATACTATCCGAACTTCTCCGACAATGAGCTTCTCCATTCATCTACCGAACTGCTCCAAATGCTCTCTGGGCTTCACTATTAGTTGATTTTCTATAGTGATCGACCATTCTCCAAACCCCTTCTAGACTTCTTCCGGCCACAGATGACTCTACTCCGAACTCCCACCAGTTGGATCTTTACTCCGAACTTCTACTGCAGGCGGTCTACCCCAGATCTCTACTCCGAGCTCCTACAGTAGACAGATCCCAGACGAGTTTCTACAACGGGACAGGCTCCACCGATCAGGTCACTACTTTGAGCTTCCACGACAATCGATCTTCGACCGAGCTTCTACAATAAGTGGCTTCCTTTTAGCCTTCTACAAGAACCAGATTCCATCTGGACTTCCATAGCGAATGAATTCCAGACAAACTTTTACAACACAAGGGCTCCATCAGCTAGATTTCTACAACGGCCGACCTCCTTCGATGTCTGTCGTACCTTCCCAGCCATCAACCTTCAACAACGCCAACCGAACTTCCACAGGATCATCCAGGTCTCTCCAGCGGACGAACCTCCCCAATGCCATCCGAAGTCCACTGCTGACCGACCCTCTGTCAGATTCCTCATGAAACCAAACTTCCCCAACAGTCCCCACCCGAGCTTCTACAATAGATGACTCCCGTCTGCAGCATCAGCACTCTAGGCACCCAACAGCAGTAGACCCATCAGCAATCTTAAAAATATCCAAGCTTCTCCTAGATCGATGAGACAGAGAGCCATTCCACTCCGTCAGACATCCCAGCCGAGCTTCAGCCGACAGATCTAAATTCTCTGGCAAGTCATGACAACGGACACCACTCCACTCTCTGTAAAAAACTCCACGTGGCCCTGAATGACCCCCTAACACCACTACTCTCTGTAACAAACTTCGTGTGGCCCTGAACGGCCCACTACCAGGTGGTTACAGACATCGCTGTCAATCAGTTACACTCTCCGTCTATAAAAGGGACCCCTCAGATACGTTCTTCTCTAAGCTAAAAACTCTACCTCGAAACTCTACCAAAATTTCATTTGAGCACTCCATTTCTATTGAAGTAGAGTACTGACTTGAGCATCGGAGGGTCTTATCGGAGCACCCCCAACTCCCGTTTAGACTTCCCTTGCAGGTCCCAATGGTGGCCGCAGTCATCTAAACTCCAGCTTCTCTGACGTCGGTGGAATTCTGCACCAACAGAATGTATGTTAAAATTTTTAAAATATATATTATGTTGCATCATCAAAACCCAACACCAACTCATATGGCACACAATAATCTACACTTGATATTACTATCGTCCTAATAATAGTGTATCATTTGATCGTGAATATTTTTAAGGACTTAATGATAAATTCTCCTTTATCGATTAATTATAGTCCTAAGGATTTCATTACAACACAGAAGTTTAAAGATAATTTATTTTTAATAAAAATACCAAATAAATTTTATTAATAAAAATTTATATATAATTTACAAAAATAAGCACAATCGTCTAACGATTGGCTTTGGAATATATTTTCTAACACTCAGAACTATCCTAATCAATATAAAAGGATATATTATTTAGTCCTTAAATTTAGTTCATAATCAAATGATACACTATTACTAGGATGATAGCATTTATCGAGTGTAGGTCATTGTGTGTCAAATGCATTGGCTATCCATATAACCAAGTAGTGTGGAGACACTGGTATAACATACAAGTGAGATATAAGAGCACATCTCATTAAACGTGACCAACTGATGGGCACTCTACTATCAAGACTAGCTCGTGAAGAATTTGGATATAAGTGTCCCTTCGATTTGAGATCACCATGATGACTTACAAATAACACACTATACTTTGGTATCAGACTATCTAAATTTTTAATTCAGTGATAGAAGATTTTTGAGCACAGTCAAGTACTTACGAAGTCGGTGTGTGAGTCAAGATGAAATTGATCCCTCCGAATAAGTAAGAATTAATGCATCAGTGTATTTTAATTTAGTAAAATCTTGATTAGGATAATTCATGTGATGGATTTGAAAGGTTAAAACATAATGTGGTTGATAAATCTGGATTTGACAGTTAAACTATAGGTCACCTTGAGCATTAGGGTCAAAAGGATGAATTATACAATAACCATATGCCAATTGGTTCATGAATGATACTATGCAATCTTTCAATCTATCCAGATATCTGGTCCCATTGCTAGATGGTTATATTGATTAATTTAGAAAGTTATTCTTGTGCTATTGACTTAGATTCGAATCTATAAGGTTACACTTAAAAGAAATTTTTGACTGATCATGTGGTTGATCAACGATTGAGAATCATTTTAGGATTTAATCATCAATTCGATTGATGATTAACCTTATACAAAAGTTATAATAAATTAATTTACTAATTATTAGTGAATTAAAGAAGGATTGATTAATAATTAAATTATTAATTAACTTAATTTGATTGATCATTAAAGTTTGGATTAAATCTAATTCAATAGGATTCAATTTGATTTGACCCGATTAGATTGTGAGATGACCTAATTGCTAAGAATATTTGATTTCTGATTTGAGCTCAATTAATTTTTAATCTAATTAGAATTTAATCAAGATTAATTATCATCTATTTAGATTAGATAATCTAATTATGTCTAACCTAATTTGGTTGGGTCAAGAATCTAATTAGAAATGAGTACAAACTCAAATTTGAATTGAACAAGAACACCCCATACGCCACCTTTCACTGTGCCTTGCCTTTCTTCATGTGTGAGAATGGTTTTTATGTAGAATTTTTTGCACCCAAAAGGTGTATGCTGCCTTCTTCTAATATTTTTTGGATCAAAATTTGGTTGGTTGAAGTTTGACTTTGAATTGATTTGAAATCAAGCTTAAATCAAGAGTCCAAGTTTTGTGGGACTCTTCATTACCGCTAATTAGCCTTCTTTCTCATGCATAAAATAAATATTTGCATGATGTTTTTTGCACCAGTCTAAGTTGTCTTGCCTCCTTTTTGAGTTGTTTAGTTGTGAATTAAATTTGGTTAGAAAAAAAGTTCAAATTTAACTTGAATTCATGATAAGATCAAAAGCTATTTGAAGCTAAACCAGATTATCAAAACTCTACTTGGGACGCCACCTTTAGAAGGGATGACTTTTTGTGTGCAAAATCACTTCAGTTTTGGCATGAGAAATCCTTAGAGAGTGCATGAGAAATTTGAGAAAGAGGGGTGGGCATCCATGTGTGAGGAAAAGAGAAAGAAAATCTTCTTTGGGGTATAAGATCTAGGGCAAGGTTCTAGGGTTTCCTAGTTCCAATTTTATAAGAGAAAAATAAAAAGAGTTTTATTTATCTTCTTCCATGCCATATCTTCCTTGAAAAGCTCTTTCTTCTGATCTGGAGGTATCCATTTGATTTGAAGAAAGAGATCTACATCAGCCATCCAGATCCTTTGTCGCAAGCTAGCACTCCATGGAAGGATGATCTGTTTGGCACTTTGAGTGGATCACTTATAGAGGTTGGACACACTGTGCGGCTACTCGACATCAAGAAGGACCTCCTACCATATGTATCAGTAGTAGTAATCATCAACCCATGATCAGATAATGGGTTCTGAACTCATCGGATCAGATCTAAGCATTAGATCTGATTCAGGACATCCATACGATCGATACAGTATTTTTTTTCATATTAGATTTTTTTGTGCAATATTTTCATATCATAGATCCTTAAGAAAGTAGTTTAGATCTGATCTAAAGCATGTGTAAAATATTAAATAGTTTAATCTACTACTTTTGCTATAAAAATTTTAAAAATATATATGCTTGCGCTGCCTGTTTTCCAACAATAGCCTCTTAATACAAGTCTTACTTGCATTAAGAATCTTTGTAACCTTGGATATTTGACCCCTTTAGAAGATCCATTAGGTGCCAACTATTGAAACCTTTGCACCTATCTTTTCATATGCCACATGGGGCTTAGGGAATGCCCCATGCTGGTCCTTCATGCCTTCTTTTAAGTGGGCATGCCCAACTTGATCAAATCAAGTGGTGCCCCATGCAAACAATCAAGGAATTTCATTAAGGGTTTAAACCCTTAATGCATATGATCCAAAACCCAAGACACCTAATAATTGAAGCTCAATGAATCTAATTCATTAAAATTATTAGTAGATAATTAACTCAAATTAATCTTATCAAATAAGTAATTCAAGTGCAAAGAGAAAATTAGGTTCAACCATGTACTAGCAAGGTTATCCTAAACCCAATAGGATTTTTCTAAATCCAATTGAGACTTTATAAGCCTAATTTTTTATTCCAGATCTAATCCTTTTATTATGTGACCCCATAGGTTTAGTTTTATCTGATTGTGAGGTATACCATGATCTCTATCGTAGTATCATTGAAACTCTTTTCAATGGGTCAGAACGATTCTACTCTAGCTCATCAAGGATTGTCGATCCTGAGCAACCTTAGTGGGCTCTCACAATCCACTAGTGATACCTAGCAGTATGTAATGGCAACCCAGTAAAACTAAAAAAGAATCTCAAGGTCTAGTTTACATGTGATTCAGTCCCTCTATCATGAGTCCTGAGTCGATGGCAGGTCATGGATAATCGTCAAATCTCATCATCAGTTATATGATAGATTTGATTAGCTCAAGTCTAATTTTGATCCTCATGAAAACTCTTTTCCATCATTCACACTACTGTGGCTACAAGTTCTCAAACTTAGTCTTTAAAAATTCATAGGACTACACCTCTTTATCAAGGTCGATAGATTCCATCTAGATGTGCATCTTACTCCTACAGTGGATCAACTGTCATCAACATCCACTACAAAGTCTTAATGAGGCTATGTTTATATGTTAGTCAAACTTCAGCAGTCTCACTATGAGTAGTCATACAATCACAGATTAAAAGACCATTCACACAATTACAGCATTAAGATAATCACTAACGATTGATTAGAAATTTAAGTGACATCTCATATGATCATGCTCAGTACTAGTTATTATCTAACAACTATCCATACTCGTCACTCAATATCTCTACACTATAGATTCAAGACTCATCTACCTAAAGAAAGTGATTTGTATGTCGGTCTATCTGGATCGATCACCATCCTCATAATATACTATAACCGAGAGCATTTAAAAATTAATTATATATGCCTCTAATTCTTAATATCTTGAAAATATGTTTCGAAGTATTAATTTCATAGACGATTCAAGGACACATCATTCTTGAATGAAAATTAAACTTGTTCTTTTATTGATCAAATTAATGTATTAAGTATAAAATTATGTTTTAGACTTATTACAATGCGTCAGCCATATTGACTTTTAGGACATACATATAACAAGTAGATATGATGCAATCTATGATGTGCTTCACAGATCTTTTGATATCTTTTTAAGATCATGCCCTAGAGACTGTTGCACATATTTTAAAAAGGATACTTAGTAAATCTATCACTAGTACTCCATATGAGATATGGAGAGGTAGGAAGACTAATTTTAAGTATTTTAAGATTTGAGGCCGTCCTACTTATGTCAGGAGGCCCCAACATGCCCCGACATGCAGGCCCCATGTGGCCGCAGCCCATAGGCCCGCAGGTGATCGTGGCCTGCCATCTCAACCCAAGCACACCGTCCCGAACACGTCGGCCGCGGCATGCCGGCCCCATGGTGTTCCCCATCCCCATCCCTATCCCGAACCCACCCCCCCCAAAAAAAAAGAAGAGTCGACATCACCGACTCTGGCTCGCTGGCCCCAGCCTAGGCCCGTCACCGACCCCACGTCGCCGTCCCCGACCTGCCATCGCCGTCGTGGCCCTAAGGCCCCATGGGGTCGCGGCCCACCATCTCGACCCAAAAGCACCGTCCCCGACATGTTCCCCATCCCCGATCGAAACCCACCCTCCCCAAAAAGAAAATAGAGATGAAGTCAACTCACCTTGATGGTGGTGGTGGCAGAGGAAATCAGGACAGCAGAAGAAACTGGAGGCACGTGGGACATCGGGGGGGCAGGAAGCTCATGGGAGGGGGAGGAAGCCAGACTACCGAGGGGAAACGAGAATGAAAAATAGGTTTCTGATGGGAGTTGATGGGACACAGGGTATTAGCGATGCAAATTTTTGTCGCTACTAATCAATTTTTATCGCTAATAATTCGAACAAAAAATATTTATGATAAAAAATTAATTTTTGTCACTAATAATTTTTGTCAAAAAAAAATTCATTGGAAAAATTCAGCCTCGAAATAATATTATTGATGACGAAAATTTTCTATTTCATCACTAAATGCATAATTAGCGATGAAAATTTTTTTGTCACTAATAATTAATAAAAAATAATTTCTCATTTAAAAAAAATTTCTTCTGACCAAGTCTTGTTCCGGTATTATTTTTTTCCATTCATTTTTCATTCATCTCTTAGCCACAATAATGCAATGATATATGTATATATATGTGTGTGTGTGTGTGTATATATATAGATGATGTAGTAAATATAACAACTTTTCAAAATATTTTAATAATGAAATGGATGAACTATGGTAGGAATAAAAACTTACAACAATTCTGTCGTTTCTTATCGATAGTCATCTCAATGAAGCATCGGTGATGCAATGCAAGCATCCACTCCTCAAGGGCCTATAGAGGACCCGTAATGATTCAACGACCTGATTCGATAGGTCCAAGCATTGACCAACACCATCCAGCATTTACAACAAACCACAAAGCAATGACAACCCTCCCAACATTCTCCTCAAACTGTGCCCTCTCTGTGTAGCCAGTAAAACTGCTTTCAGAGAATCCCCCTCTAGGTGCGCATCGTTCTATCCTGATCAATCGACAATCACCATCCCATCAGGGTCAAGGCATGAAGAATAATGCCAACATTATCCATGAAGAAAAAATCGCCTTTTTCTTTGTAGGATCTTTTAGATTTCATCAAATCTGGGGTGGAATAATTTTTAAAAAAAATATCCTACATTTATTTTAGATCTAAATCTCTGCATCTAATTTTATTATCTGATATTAATTTAAAAATAAATCTAAAAGCATGAAGAAATATGAAATACCTCAAGGGTAATCTGATTACCCTGTAGATGACTGCAACAAGCTTGAGGTTCTGATTTAGCCACGCAATCACCTAGCCTCTACCAATATCTACTTAGGCAGGATCAGAATCATCTTCTCCTCATGAATCTTTGCTCCAAAAATCAAAACTAAATCTGATTAGGAAGATCTTCAAAAGTCTTCTTGAAGTTGGAGCAGCAGCCTGTCCAAGAAGTCCTGCAGCCTTCCTGTTCAAGGCATCACCACGCCTTAGACCTTTGCCAGATGGACATCCAACTCCTTGGACATGAAGAGGAGAGTGAGAGATATAGATGAGATGTAGAGAAGAGGAAAGGGGCTGGCAGCTTTGATGGGTTTGGCACAATCTCTTAAAATCCTAGGCATAGACAGGGTTTATATAGATCCGGCTGAGCTGTGCAGTGCCACATCATTCGACCAATCAAAAAATTTCAATAAATCTGAAAAAAAATTGATTGATGGAGTAATATCATCTAATCACATCAGATAAGAACCCCCACCCTCTCTCCTATGCTGGCACCATCTTTGGATAAGCACAAGAGAGATGGTGCCCAAGAGTTTATGTTGATCAAGACTCCTCTTGATTCTTATCCACTTGGGGCACCCACTTAATCCAATTGGACTCACACCATAATTTGATTATGGTGCCCAATTCAATGTGGGTTTGATATGTAAATACTCCACAAAAATTCATCAATGAGCTCTTGCCAAGTGGGCTTCAGTTTAAGACCCATATGTCAACATTTGTTAGATGTCCTAAAATGAAAATGGTAGGTGATAGGAATTAGTATGTGTTGTCTTAAATTCATCTCATGAATTAAGACAAGACTTTTTTGAGCTGGACAAGCTTCATTTAGACTAAGAAAAATCTTCTCAAGGTTCTCTAAATGAGTAAAATCACATTTATCTCAGTCGAGATAGAAAAGATTACACGAGGAGAAAGTTAGGCTCAATCGTGTGCTAGCACGATTTTCTTGAACCTAATTGGTCTAATCCAAATCAATTGGGCTAGCCCAATTGATGACATCCAAATCCTAACCCTTGTTAGTATGACCTAGTTAGGTTCAATTCTGTATGGTAATGAGACATGTCATGATCTCATCATCGACATCATCGAAACTCCTTTCGATGGACCAGAACTCTTCTGATTCATACAATTAGAATGATTGATCACCAAGATCATTCTAATTGCTCTCAAAATCCATCAGTGATACCTAGCAGTATATGGCAGCAACCCATTAGAACTAAAAATGAACCTCTCGGTATAGCTACCTATATGATTGAGTTCCTCTATCATGAGTCCCGACTGAATTAGGGTTAAGGTGAACTCGTCAAATCCAACATCAGTCATATGAGTTAATCGATCGATCCGAGTCTGATGTAAAACCCCAATAGAAAATTCTTTTCCATTATTTCACTCTACCATGGCCATGGGCTTAAGGACTCGATCCTTTGATCGTCATAGGACTACTCCTCTCATCTACCGAGGTTGATAGATCCCATCTTGGTGCGACCTAGTTCCTATAATGAATATGCTACAGCCAACATACATCTCAGGGTTTCGAATGGCTAGGAGATCGAGTTATGGTGTAGTCAAACTATAACACACTCAAAGTGAACTGTCGATGCACCTCAAGTCAAAGAACTAGACACACAACTGCAGCATCAAGCTAATCATCGACGAGAAGGTAGACTTCTTTATGACTGCTTGAGGTGGTCATGCTTAGTACTCTCATTCTCAATGAATACCTGTACTCTCACTTCGGTGTCTCCACACCGTAGACTCAAGACACATCTACTCTAAGGAAGCGATCGTACACCAACCTTCTAGATCGATCACCATCCTCGTGATGATCCTATGATCAGGAGCTGTTTATGAGTTAGTTATATAAATTCATGCCTTAAATTTTTAACTCTTGAAAATATGAATTGACATTCCTACTAACTCATTGGATGTATCACAGATACAATGTACACAATATGATAGAAGAATAACCCATTTATTGATTTATAATCAAAATTATAAATTTGCCCTTCGATTTGTACAGGAATGTGTCAGCCAATCTGGCATCTAGGGCACTCATCTAACAAACTCCCACTTGACCTAATATCAATTGGCTACATATCTCAGTCCCATCTTCTCAAGGTGGGCTTCGATCTTTTACTGACCTAGTGACTTTGTCAGCAGATCTGCCACATTGTCTGTGGAGTCGACTCTCTTAACCATGACATAATCTTTTTCAAGGTAATCACGGATCAGATGGAATCGCCGCTCGATGTGCTTGAACTTCTTGTGAGATCTTGACTCCTTAGCTAGGGCTATGACGCCATTATTATCGTAGTAAAGAGGGATGGCATCCGATGACATCACTCCAAGCTCTGCAGTAAATTTTTTGTACCAGAATGCCTCCTTCGTAGCTTTCGATGCAGCAATATATTCTGCCTCCAAGGTGGAATTAGCAATCACCGTCTGCTTGGAACTCTTCCTGCTAACTGCACCACCATTGCAAATGAACAGACTCTCAGATATCGACTTTTGATCATCTATATCAGACATAAAGTCTGAGTCTATATATCCCTGAATCTAGAGTTCTCCATTCCTAAAGACTAGAAACATATCCTTAGTCCTTCTCAAGTACTTAAGGATACATTTTACAGAAGTCCAGTGCTCTTCATCTGGATTCGACTGATATCTGCTTGTGACACTCATAGCATGGGCTATATCAGGTCGTGTACATAGTATGGCATACATGAGGCTCCCTATTACTGAAGCATAAGAAATTTTGCTCATGCGATCTCCTCAGGTGTGCTAGGGCACATCTTCTTGGAGAGATGAATGCCATGTCTAAAAGGTACTAAACCTCTTTTGAAGTTTTCCATGCTAAACCTTTTTAGCACCTCCTCTATGTACATCTTCTGTGAAAGTCCCAACATCCTATTTGGTCTATCTTTATAGACCTTAATACCCAGTATAAAGGATGCCTCTCCTAGATCTTTCATAGAGAACTCCTTAGACAACCATACTTTGACTGAGGTCAACATGAAAATATCATTCCCAATTAAAAGGATGTCATTTACGTACAATACGAGGAAGACAACTGCACTCCCACTGACCTTTTTGAACACACATGGTTCCTCCTCATTCTTGATGAAACCAAATATTTTGATCACATCATTGAAATGAGTATTCCAGCTCTTAGATGCTTGCTTAAGTCCATAAATGGATCTTTGCAGCTTGCAGACCTTGTGATCATCATCACTGGATGTGAAACCAAATGACTGTTCCATATAGATATCTTTTTCAAGATGTTCATTTAAGAATACCATTTTCATGTCCATCTGCCATATTTCATAATCGAAATAGGCTACAACAGCAAGCAATGTGTGGATAGATTTTAGCATGGCTACGGGCGAGAAGGTATCCTGATAGTCAATGCCTTCGCACTGACTATAACCTTTTGCTACGAGCCTAGTCTTGAAATCTCTACATTTTCATCTGCACCTATCTTTCTCTTAAAGATCCATTTACACCCAATAAGTACAATACCTTCAGGTGGATCTACCAAGGTCCAGACTTGGTTTGAGTGCATCGAGTCAATTTCTGATCTCATTGCCTCTAATCATTTTTCAGAGTCGATATCTGATATCGCCTCATCATAGGTCTTGGGATGATCACCATGAACCCCATTTTTCGTGAGGAATATTTCTCTATATCCTCTTGTATGGTACCTAAGTACCTTTCAGGAGGATGGAAAACCCTAGTCGATTTATGAGGTGGAAAAGATTATGTTAGGACTGGTTCTAATTGATTTGGTTCCTCAGGTTCTTTAGCTCGTTGCTCTTGGGAGACATTCTCCTTGAGCTTAATTATTTTTTCGATGCCATCATCTTGAATAAACTATTTTTCAAGAAAAATAGCATTTCGACTCACAATCACATTGTGATCTTTCGGAATATAGAAATAGTATTCTAATGACTCTTTAGAATATCCTATGAATTGAGCTCTAAAAGACCTGAACTCTAACTTATCCGCTTGCTGTCTCTTGACATAAGCCGGACAACCCCAAATTCTGAGATGATTCAGACTTGGCTTCTTACCATGCCATATCTCATATGGTGTGGTAGGAATGGTTTTAGATGGAACCCTATTCAATATATATATTGCTGTCATGAGATAATGTCCTCAAAGAAACTCAGGGAGGTCCATGAAGCTCATCATGGAACAGTCCATATCTAATAGGGTCCAGTTTCTCTATTCTGAAACCCCGTTGAGTTGTGGCGTTCCAAGTGGAGTCCATTGAGAGACTATGCCATTATCCTTAAGATAGTCTAGAAACTCCCGACTAAGGTATTCATCTCCTCGATCTGATCGAAGAACCTTAATGGGCTTTCCTATTTATTTTTCTACTTCATGTCTGAATTCTTTGAACCTTTCAAAGGCTTCAGACTTGTGTTTCATTAGAAATACATACCCGTACCTAGACATATCATCGATAAAGGTAATGAAGTAGACATAGTTGCCTCTAGCCGGCACATCGGACCACACATCCGTATGTACTAGGGCAAGGAGGTCTGTGGCCCTTTCTCCATATCCTACAAAAGGGAGTTTGGTCATTTTGCCTTGAAGGTATGATTCACAAATTGGATATGACTCGGAAGTAAACGGACTCAACAGCCTGGATTTCTCCTATTTGTTAACCCTGTCTTCCGCTATATGACCTAGCCTTAGGTGCCACAGATATCTATCATTTAGACTATCTCTAGGCCTTTTAATTCCTATGGCATTCACATTTTGCTCGATATTAAATACAGATACATCAATATATAGCTGATAGAGACCGTTAATAAGAAAACCATCTACAACTTTATTATTTTTATAAAATATGTTACAATGGTCCTTATGAAAGCTAATCACATAGCCTTCTTGTGCTAAACATGAAATAGAAATCAAATTCCTGCTTGCTGCAGGCACATAATAACAGTCTCTAAGAAATAAATCTAATCCTAACGGTAATCGCAGAGGGTAGGTTCCCACAGCCACAGCAGCAACTCTTGCTCCGTTCTTGACACGTAGGATCATCTTCCCATCCCTCAGCCTCCTGCTCTCCTCAAGACCCTGAATAGAAGTGTACAAATGAGCACTAGAACCAGAGTCAAGCACCCAACTGGATGTAGAAGAAATCGTAAGGTTAGATTCTATAATGAGCATACCTCCAGAAGGACCATTTTTCTTATTCTTTAGGATGGCCAGGTACTGAGGACAGTTTCACTTTCAATGGCCGTCTGATTGGCAATGAAAATATTTTTTCTTTTCAGTAGCCTTCTTCTTCGATTTTGTCTTCTTCTTCTTCCCATCCACCTTCTGCTTCATTGCAGACTTCTTTTTCTTTTCAAAAGATTTTCTCTTGGAAGAAGTCTACTCCACAATAAGAACTGAGCCTTTTGAACCCTTCATAGAAAGCTCAGCCGTAACCAGCATGTTCATTAGCTCGACCAAGGTACACTATATCTTATGCATATGGAAGTTCATGATGAACTGACCATATGCATCAGACAAGGCCTGAAAGATCACATCAATCTAAAAATCCTTGTCTAAGATGATATCGAGCTTCTCAAGCTCCTCATGGTCCTTGATCATTGTCAAATAATGATCTTGGACTGACTGTCCATCATGCATTTTAGCCTTAAAAAATCTTTGGCAGACTTGATACCTGACTGCGCAACTTTGTTCACCAAACAACTCTTGTAGGTGAGCCAACATTTGACGGGTAGTCAAAATGTTCTCATGTTGGTGCTGCAAGTCATCAGACATTGCACCCAACATGTAGTATCTTGCTTTGTTATCATCATCTATCCACTTTTTCAGAGACTCTCTCTGTTCAGTAGTCGGACGTGCTGGCATGGCAAGTGGGTCCTGGTCTAAGACATGGGTCAATTTTTTGAAACCCTGAACAATTCTGTAGTTCCTTAACCAGTCCTTGAAATTGGATCCAGTCAATCTGTGGGTGTCTAGTATTTTGGTCAGAGAGTTGGACGCAGACATATTTCCTATAGAAAGTCAATAGTTTCTAGTTAGATTTTATAATCAGACTTAACTAATTTATTTAAGGATTTTATTTTTAAACAAATTAGGCTCTCACTATTTTCTCAGATCCTCACACTCCCTGGGTAAAGATGTGAAAATCTCCATGATTAGTGATTTCTAGTGGGTGGTGCGGTCTCACTGACTGGCTCTACACCTCACCTAACAATTATTGGTGATGGGTCAACCAATGAGTGGACAACTCTTGACCAATGATTCTCTAATCATGGTATATCCAAAACTTGGTCTCTAATTCGTGAAGCTCACTATGCCCGAAATATTGCTCTAATCCTTAGTTAAGTCAAACCCACCATTTGCATGAACTAGATTCCTGATTGGGTCCCTCACCGTATCCGAAATATTGAGCCCAACCCATCCTCTAATTCGTAGCATCCAATGCCTAATGGACATGGTTGCATCTTCCCGATGCAACTGAGCCACTGTAACCAGCCGAGAATAATCAACCCTGAAAAGGGCCCACACATCCACAATGGTGGAAGATCTTAGACTTAATATTTTTTTAGAGAGATTTGATTTAGGTCTCATTAAACTTGACTTGACATAGTCATAACAATTATGACTAACCTAGTGGCATGGGTTAGCTCGAATTGTTAGCCACCTCAAATCAGAACTGGGTCGACACATATGGCCAGGTAAGTGAGACCAGTGGAAGGGATATGCCATTAACTTGACAAGAATGCATTCGAGTCAAGTAGCTCCCAATTAAAAATCAGTCAGTCGCATCTGCCCAACTTACCTTAGACACCAAATTGTCAAACCAGAACTAATTGGATTAGCCTACAATCTAGGCTCTAACCACTGAGCTAAATTAGGTCTTAACTTGATTGAGTCATATCTAAATGTGATTCGACCTTGACCTAGACATAATCCTATTAGGCTGGTCAATTATTAGCTTTCATGATCCCACCTAACCAACTTTTGATTCGATTTGATCAACTACTAGACCTAATTGAGCTACCCAAGCCCGAACCTAATTTTATGAAAATGACTTAGATCTGAAATTCTCAATTTTAGACCTAATTTAATTTCATAAGCTTAATTCATTAATTAAGTCTTAGGTTCATAAATAAAATATGTAAAATAAATCCTAGGGTTTCAAGATCTAGGATTTTACAGAAAAGTAAGTTTTGATTTCTGATTAAGGATGAACGCGAAGCACCCCTACAGGTCATAAGAACACTCCATTGAATGAGAGAAGAGTGCCTTTAAACCCTACTTTATTCTTATGATCGAACAGCCATGAGGAATATCTTAATCAAAAATATAAATTTAACTACAAAACTAGTTAGATCTAAATTTACATATCACATATACAATTTAAAATCTAACTATTACATGCTTTGCATACATCTCATGTATCAAAAATTGATCTAATTAATATGCTTTCAGATTTAATACATCATATGTAATATCTAAAAAATAAAATTTAAATTGAACTATTCAATATAAAATTTATTCTAGACAGTTACTAGAACAATTCTATAACTAATCTAGGCATGCAACAGATCAATCTTATGTATTATCTAAATTTTTATTTTCTATTTTTGATCTGAATATATAACATTTATATCATCAAAATTAAAGAATAAATTAGATCTAAATTATATTTTAATCTCATTAAAATATAATCTTATAAGACTATTCATAGATCAAACTATTCCTAGTCTAGTCATGCATCTCATGCATGTTAGAACTTCTCATATTTACTTTTAAATATTTTGATTTCAGATCATATCATATCTGATGTGATGTCTAAAATCTTTTAATATCAGATAAATTAAAATTAAAATTAGATCTAAATTAGATCTGAAACTGAGCCATCAACCTGGTTCTGATGCCAGTTGAAGGAAAAATCAACTTTTTCCTTGTAGGATCTTCCAGATTTCATCAAATCTGAGATGGAATAATTTTAAAAAAATTATCCTATATTTATTTCAGATCTAAATCTTTAGATCTAATTTTATTATCTAATATTAATTCAAAAATAAATTTAAAAATATGAGAAAACATGAAATACCTCAAGGGTAATCTGATTACCCTGTAGATGATCGCAGCAAGCCTGAGGTTCTGATTTAACCATGCAATCGCTTGGCCTCTACCAGTATCCACTCAAGCAAAATCTTGATTGCCTTCTCCTTGCAAATCTTTGCTCCAAAAATTAAAACTAAATCTGATTAGAAAGATATTCAAAAGTCTTCCTGAAGTTGGAGCAGCAGCCTGTCGAAGAAGTCCTACAGCCTTCCTATTCAAGGCGTCACCATGCCTTAGACCTTTGCCAGATGGATGTCCAACTCCTTGGATGTGAAGAAGAGAGGGAGAGATATAGATGGGACATAGAGAAGAGGAAAGGGGGTGGCAGCTTTGATGGGTTTGGCACAATCTCTTAAAACCCTTGGCATAGATAGGGTTTATATAGACCCTGCTGCGCTGCGCAGTGCCACATCATTCGATCAATCAAAAAATTTTAATAAATCTAAAAAAATTTTGATTAGTGGAATGATATTATCTAATCACATCAGATAAGAACCCCCACCCTCTCTCCTATGTTTGCACCATCTTTGGATAAGCACAAGGGAGATTGCACCCAAGAGTTTATGTTGATCAAGACTCCTTTTGATCCTTATCCACTTGGGGTGCCCACTTAATCCAATTGGGCTCACACCATAATCTGATTATGGCATCTAATTCAATATGGATTTGGTATGTGAACACTCCACAAAAATTCTTCAATGAGCTCTTGCCAAGTAGCCTTCAGTTTAAGATCCATATGTCAACATTTGACAGATGTCCTAAAATAAAAATGATAGTTGACAGGAATTAGCAGGTGTTGTCTTAAATTTATCTTATGAATTAAGATAAGACTTTTTTGAGCTGGACAAGCTTCATTTAGACTGAAAGAAACCTTCTCAAGGTTTTTTGGGTGAGTCAAATCATATTTGGCTCAGTCGAGATAGAAAAGATTACACAAGGAGAATGTTAGGCTCAATCGTGTGCTAGCACGATTTCTTTGAACCTCATTGGATCTAATCCAAATCAATTGGGCTAGCCCAATTGATGACATCCAAATCCTAACCCTTGGTAGTGTGACCCAGTTAGGTTCAATTCTGTATGGTAATGAGACATGTTGTGATCTCATCATCGACATCATCGAAACTCCTTTCGATGGACCAGAACTCTTCTGATTCATACAATTAGAATGATTGATCATCAAGATCATTCTAATTGCTCTCAAAATCTACCAGTGACACCTAGCAGTATATGGTGGCAACCCATCAGAACTGAAGATGAACCTCTCAGTGCAGCTACTTGTGTGATTGAGTTCCTCTATCATGAGTTCTGACTGAATTAGGGTTAAGGTGAACTCGTCAAACCCAACAGCAGTCATATGAGTTAATTGATCGATCCGAGTCCAATGTGAAACCCCAATAAATTTTTTTTTTTCATTATTTCACTCTGCAATAGCCATGGGCTTAAGGACTCGATCCTTCGATCATCATAGGACTACTCCTCTCATCTACCGAGGTTGATAGATCCCATCTTGGTGCGACCTAGTTCCTACAATGAATATGCTACAGCCAACATACATCTCAGGGTTCCAAATGGCAAGGAGATCAAGTTATGGTGTAGTCAAACTATAATATACTCAAGGTGAACTGTCGATGCACCTCAGGTCAAAGAACTAGACACACAACTGCAGCATCAAGCTAGTCATCGACGAGAAGGTAGACTTCCTTATGACTGCTCGAGGTGGTCACGCTCAGTACTCTCATTCTCAATGAATACTTATACTCTCATTTTGGTGTCTCCACACCATAGACTCAAGATACATCTACCCTAAGGAAGCGATCGTACACCAACCTTTCGGATCGATCACCATCCTCGTGATGATCCTATGGTCAGGAGCTGTTTATGAGTTAGTTATGTAAATTCATACCTTAAATTTTCAACTCTTGAGAATATGAATTGATATTCCTACTAACTCAAAGGATGTATCACAGACACAATGTACATAATGTGATAGAAGAATAATCTATTTATTGATTTATAGTCAAAATTATAAATTTGTCCTTAGATTTGTACAGTAATGTGTCAGCCAATCTGGCATCTAGGATACTCATCTAACACTCCGATCTCCTCCAATAGAGATTCAACCTTGGGCTACTCTCTATGCCTCACAAAATCTCATCGGGAGGAGGACCTCGAGCAAAAAGAATGATGACAGCCAAAAGAATGGGTAGCCAAAGGAATGACGACATCCTCAGCTTCAATTTCCAACCATCTTTCTCTTGATCCATCCTCCAAGAATTGATTTTGGATTGGTTCAAGATGTCACAGATAGAGCCTTATAAAGATTGAGCATCAGAGATATCTTAATATTCTACATACTTTTCTTGTGCATAAATTATTTTTTAAAAATTATCTAATATTTATTTTTATAAATATAAAAAAATTTACTATAATATATCTAAATATCCTAAAATAGAAAAGTTTTCATCGCTAATAATCTGTAATTTATAAATTTTTAATTTTTTTTTAAATATTAGTGATGGAAAATTTTCATCATAAATAGTGATTATTTACCATAAAAATAGTTTTTTCATCACAAATACATGTTATTTATGATAAAAATAGAGTTTTTGTTATAAATAATTTGTAATTTCTAAATTTTTAAATTTTTTTATTTTTTCTCATTTATTTATGAGAAAAACCTTTCATCATAAATAATAAAGTATTTGTGATAAAAATTGAATTTTTGTCACCAATATCTGATTATTGATGATGTTAAATTTTTATCTCAAATAATTTATAATTTTTAAAGTTTTTTATTTTTTTATGTATTAGTGATGAAAATATTATATCATAAATACTGAAGTATTTATGATGAAATATTTACTCTTCATCATAAATACTCATTATTTACAATGTAATATTTTTATCATAAATAATCTATAATTTTTAAAATTTTAAAATTTTTTATTTTCTTTCAAATATTAGCAATAAAAATTTTTCATTGTAAATACTAGAGTATTTGTGATAGTAAATTAAGTTTCATCATAAATATACAAGTATTTATGATGTAACATTTTCATCACAAATAATCTATAATTTTTAAATTTTTAAAATTTTTTATCTTTTTTATACATATTAATGATGGAAAATTTTCAACTTAAATAAAATATATTTGTGATAAAAATTTTGGTTTCATCATCAATAATTGATCATTTATGATGTAATATTTTCATCATAACTAATCTATAATTTTTGAATTTTTAAATTTTTTTATTTTTTTTACATATTAGCAATGAAAAATTTTCATCATAAATAAAATATATTTGAGATGAAAATTTAGATTTCATCACCAATACTCTATTATTTATGATGTAATATTTTCATCATAAATAATCTATAACTTTTAAATTTTTAAAATATTTTATTTTCTTTCAAATATTAGTGATAAAAATTTTTCATCATAAATACTTTAGTATTTATAATATAAAATAATTTTTCATCATAAATACTCTTGTATTTATGATGTAATATGTTTGTCACAAATAATTTGTAATTTCTAAATTTTTAAATTTTTTTATTTTTTTATATATTAGTGATAAAAAATTTTTATGGTAAATAATATTAATTTACGATGAAAATTTCATTTTCATCATCAATACTCTATTATTTATGATAAAATATTTTCATCACAAATAATCTTTAATTATTGAATTTTTAAATTTTTTTAATTTTTTTAAATATTAGTGATAAAATTTTTTTATCATAAATAAAGTATTTTTATGATGAAAATTAATTTTTTATTATAAATACTTCCATTATGTATGATGAAACTGATTTCATCACTAATATTTAAAAATTTAAAATTAAAATAAATATTTTATTATTTGTAATGATTAGTTTCATCGTAAATAATATATATTTATGATAAAATTTTAATTTTATCATAAATATGAAGATATTTATGATGAAAAAATATTTTTATCATAAATAAATAATTATTAGTGATAAATTTTGATTTTCAACATAAATATCTTTATTTGTGATGAGATATATTTTCATCGCAAATAAATTCATCGCAAAAAGTGACATTTCTTATAGTGCTATATAAAGAGAATGTCTCTTAGGGTTTTTAGTTAGTTTAATTTTATGAAACAAAAACTCTCCCTCTCCTTCTCCACACCTCCCCTCTTCTCTTTTCTCTTTTCCATGCCCAAGGGTTGGGTGTCCCACTCTTCTACATGCCAAAGGTGGAGGTGATCTTTTTCAAGAGTAAAGAATGAGAAGAAGAAGGCTATAGATCAAGGAGTTGATTCTATAGTCTAGATCAAGGAGTTGATTGAGGTTCTAAAGACTAAGATTCTATTTGAAAAAGAAGAATCTAATATGAGAAGATCGGTTCAAGATTGATCTTGATGGATATCTATAGAAGTCAAAAATATATATGGCTCAAGAACTTTCGAACGTAAGATCATCGATAGTAGTGAATCTCTATCCACACTAAGGTATTGAGAGTTGATCTCATACTTATTTTAATTTTTAGATCATATGTATGTTTTTTCTCTGGAACTTTGGTAGAACTAGATGAGATCTAATACATGTGGGGTTAAAAGATTTAACCTATTTATTTTTTCACTGCAATCAAAAAGAGTTTTGAAATATATACATGCACCCTACCCGATTATCTAACAAACATATCCTTGATCTTATCAATTATATTCTTCATCTAATCTAATTAGATTTGATGCATCATATACATTATATCAGATCTGAAACATATTTTATACTGATTATAAAATATCAACTTTAGATTTGATATCATATAAAAAATTAATTAGATGCAAACATGAATGCATAAGGATTAAATTTTTGATTAAATCTATTTTGGTGTACTGCTGAATTTTGTTAGTATTCGATCTAAATATCCATTAAAATAGATTCAATTTAGATCTAAAATAAGTTTCACTTCTTAGCAAAAATAATAATATTAAAATTTTATTAAAATAAATTTAAAATAGATTTTAAATCATATTATTATTTCATAAAAAATTCAGCAATAATAAAAATTATGTTGTAACAAACTTATAACAACCTTAATCAACCATTGATTAGGATCATCTAATCCAATCAAAATTAGATCAAAAATTTTATTTAAATATATTTAAATTAGATTTAATATCTAAAAATAAAATTTAATTATATATAATATATAAATAATCTAAAAAAAATCAGTTATGCATGCATATATCAAAAGCTGGCTCTGATACCAATTGAAGGGAAGGAAAATTATTTCTCTTTAGATAGCCCAGGTTGCATCTAAAAATTTTTTACAAATCTATATAAATAAAGATCAAATTCTTACCTTAATAGTAGTAGAATAGAAGATCAAATCTCTAAAAATCTGAAATCAACCTTCATGGAGGTCTGAAAGTATCGACTCTCTACTTCGTATGCACGCTAGACAACGTAGGAAAGTAGGATGAACTCTGATAAAATCACCTTCGTAACCTAACCAAATGAGAGAGGAGAGGTGCTGGTGTGACACCTCACACCAGCAAGGGGGATGCCCAAGAGAGGGCCCATGGCAAGGAGGAAAAGGGTGGCAAGCAAGGGGAGATGCCAAGGAGAAGGTGCACCCACTTCTCATGCCTCTCCCTCTTTTTTTCTCTTTTCTCAATCAGTTTTGATTATTATGCATTCATAGGTAGAGACTCTCTCTATTTATAGATTATTCTCATGACTCAATAAATATAAGACTCCTAATTCAAACTACTTTAAATCAGTCTAATACTCATAAAAGAAAGACTCCTATTTGAGATAGAATTGCAATCACATATGACACTCCACAATGCACCCATTCCCACACCAACATGGGATGCCCACAACCAGCACTATTCCAGGTGTTGGTCGGCCTAAGGGAGAAGAAAATCTTAGTGCAAGTAGGATTCCTAATATCTCATCAAAAAAGATCCGGTTCGAATCTAATTTGAAGCTGGTTTGAAATAATTTTGAAAGATTGTCATTCCTAAACTCTTTAAGATTTTTGCACCAGGTATAATTTGGATTTGAGCCCAATTAAGTTTAATTAAATCAGATCTAATTTAAAATTAATTAATTCTTAAATTTAATCTCTCAAAGGCTTCATGAATCATAGATCAAAAACTATTCATCTCTGGGATTGAACCTGAACCTCATGTGTAGTGCTAGCTAGACATAGTCAACTCTTCAATTCTGTTTGACCCATAACTTAATTCTCAATTAGGTTAGCTTATATGTTCAATCAAGTTAAGTACTTCTAAATTGGACATGTAAATATAGACTAATATTTTTCTATGGTGTCTGACTTATGTGCGTGACTCCATAGGTTCAAACACTAAGTCAATAGCACAGGAACTAATTCCTGCACTAATCGAGATACCATTTAGTAATGGTTCTTGATGTCCAGATAGGTCAAATTATTGTAAAAGAATATTTTAGAATCTATGCATATGGTTATTGTATAATTCATTCCTTTAACCTTGAATGCTCTAAGATGGTTTCAGGTTAAGTGTCAATCGAGATCGCTTCATCCATATTGTATTTCAACCTTTCAAATTTATCTCATGGATTATCCTGATCAAGACTTTACTAAATTGAAATATAGTGATACATCAACTCCAATAATCCGAAGGAGTCAATCCTATCTTGATCCACACACAAACTTCGTAAGTACCTAACTGTACCTAATAGTCTTCTATCACTGTATTAAAAAATTCAGATAGTCTGGTACTAAAGCATAGTGAGTTACTTCAAGTCACTATGGTGATCTCAGATTTGAGGAACACTTATACCTATATACTTCGTAAGCAGCTCTTAATAGCAGAATGCTCAGCAGGTGAGTCACTTGTTCCGTGATGATATACTCCTACATCTTACCTGTATGCCATACCAGTGTCACCACACTCTTTGGTTAAGAGGATAATTAATCCATATGGCACACAATGACCTCCACTCGATAAACATCATCATACTGTAATGACGTATCATTTGATCACGAACATGTTTAAGAATTATACGATAAATTCTCTTTTTATCGTACACTAATATAGTTCTAAAGACTTCATCATAAAATAAGAGTTCAAAGAAGATGTAACTTTGTGATAAAAAAAATTAGAATAATTTTTATTTATTAATTAATAATTTATATACAAAGATAAACTCAATCATCACATAATTGATTTTAGGATATAATTTCCAACAAATCTCTTTAGCATCTCCTTAATGTACATGTTTTGTGAAAGTCCAAGCATCCTTCTATTTCTATCTCTATAGACTTTAATCCACAAAATAAAAGATGCTTCCCCTAAGTCTTTCATGAAAAATTTTTTAGACAACCATAGTTTTATTAGATGTATGTCTTAGAAGCAAATATGGCTGACACATTGTAATAAATCTAGGATATAATTTTATACTTAATTTATTGATTTGATCAATAAAAGGTAAGTTTAATTTTCATTCAAGTGTGATGTGTCCTTGAATTATCTATGGAATTTATATTTCGATACATATTCTCAAAGTGTTGAGAATTAGAGACATGTATATCTTTTTTAAATACTTTCGATCATAGCATCATCATGAGGATGGTGATCGATCCATATAGATCGATGCATAGGTCGCTTTCTTTGAGATAGATGAGTCTCTGGTCTATAGTATAGAGACACTGAGCGATGAGTATGGATAGTTATTAGAGAATAACTAGTACTGAGCATGACTATACAAGAGATCATTTGGATTTCTACTCGATCGTCAGTGATTATCTCGATGCTGTAATTGTGTGAATGATCTTTTGACTTGCGATGATATGACTACTCGCAGTAAGGCTGCTAGAGTTTGACTGACACATAAACATGTCTCAATGAGTCCTTGTAATGGATATTGGTGACAGTTGGTCTACTATACGAGTAGAGTGTACATCTAGAAAGAATCTATCAATCTTGATAGAGAAGAATAGTCCTATGAGATTTGAGAGGCTAAGTCTGAGAGTCTGTGGCCACAGCAGTGTGATTGGTGAAAAATTTTTTTCATAAAGATCGCAATTGAACTTAAGCTGATCGAATCTATTGTATTACTGATGATGAGGATTGACAGTTATCCATGATCTGCCATCTAGTCAGAATTCACGATAGAGGGATTAAATCACATGTGAATTATACCTTGAGATTCTTTTTTAATTCTGTTGAGTTGCCATTACATACTGCTAAGTGTCACTGATGAATGGTGAGAGCTCATTAGGATTGCTCAGGATCGACAATCTTTGATAAGTTAGAGTGGAACTGTTCCAACCCATTGAAAGGAGTTTCAATAATACTATGATAAAGATCATTGTATATCTCACTATCAGATAGAATTGAACCTATAAGGTCATACAACAAAGAGATTAGACCTGCAATAAGTAATTAGACTTATGAAGTCTCATTTGGGTTTAGAGAAATCCTATTGGATCCAAGATAACCATACAAGCACATGGTTGGATCTAATTTTTTCTTTATATTTGAATTATTTATTTGATAAAATTAATTTAAATTTAATTATCTACTTATAATCTTAATGAATTAGATTCATTGGGCTCCAATTGTTGGATGCCTAAGGTTTTGGATCAAATGAATTAAGAGTTCAAACCTTTAATCAATTTTCTTGATAGTTTTGATTGGATGCCACTTGATTTGATCAAGTTGGGTGTGCAAATACTAGAGAGGATGTGTGGACCTAATTGGGATGTCCCATGGCAGCTACGTGGCATGTATATTTTGTTGGAACCAGATCTAGGATTTCAGGGTTAGATCTTGAAACTTTTTCAAGATCAGATAGCGAAAGACTAAAATAAATCAAAATTTACTATAAAATTAGAGAATCTCTAGATCTAAGATACTATTACATGATTATTACATGGTATTAAATTAAAAATTAAAATATAAAGAGCAAGAACTATATATTGATCATATCAACATGTTTCTATACTACATCTCATGTATGTAAAATATAATAGATCAGATCTATTACCTTGCAAGTTAGACATTCTAACTTTGCTGATCCGGGCTTGAGGATGATATTGTAAGTCACACATATATCCGACCTCTAGGAGTCATCCACACGAGCCCATGAATCACGATCAGAAGTCCTGGTCCAGGAAATCAGCATAGTATGCTAGTACTATGCTGTTCCTTCTTTGATGGTCGATCAGATGCCTTCTTCTTCTTGATTTAGACTCTTCCAAAGATAACAAGTAGAAAAAGAAGTTTTAAATGTGAGACACTCTCAGAAAACTCATAGATGGAGGAAGAGAAGAGGTGAACTCAGCAACCCTAGAAGAAGACCCTCTTCTTCTTCTCTTTGCTCTCACCTAGACACCTAGTTTTGTATATATTATATCTCCATGCCTCAATATTTTTTCTTTCTAATTTTCATATACCCAAAAGGGATCTCAATGATATATAATTCACAAAAGTTTTAAGAAGAAATTCATCTTAAATAAAGAGATATGAAGAATCCTTGTCTAGGTCAAATACCTAGTCAAGAAAAATCCAAACAGGGCAAGACAAGGGGTGCCCAACTCATGGGCGCCCCCTCCTTCTTTTTCTACCATGGACCACCAAAAAAGGGCACACAATATGTTCCATAAAGG